>NC_058406.1:148916949-148980990 GCF_002201575.2 Neomonachus schauinslandi
CCAGCTTGCATTCCCACCAACAGTGTAGGAGGGTTCCCCTTTCTCCGCATCCCTGCCAACATCTGTCATTTACTGACTTGTTAATTTTAGCCATTCTGACTGGTGTGAGGTGGTATCTCATTGAGGTTTTGATTTGGATTTCCCTGATGCCGAGCGATATTGAGCACTTTTTCATGTGTCTGTTGGCCATTTGGATGTCTTCTTTGGAAAAATGTGTGTTCATGTCTTCTGCCCATTTCTTGATTGGATTCTTTGTTCTTTGGGTGTTGAGTTTGTAAGTTCTTTATAGATTTTGGATACTAGCCCTTTATCTGATATGTTATTTGCAAATATCTTCTCCCATTCTGTCAGTTGTACTTCTTACAGGGCAGGTTTACTTCACTATCTTCCCAGAATCCTTTATAATGGCTTCTTTCGGTAATTTTAATTTGGATGTATTTATTTGATATGAAGCTGTATATTTGTGAAAAGAAAGATTTAAGGTTAATATTTATAATTTTTAAATATGTAATGCATCATTTATCTATTTTGGTCATTGCAAATGTTGGGAATATATTTGGCTGCAAATAAAAAGAAATTTGACTCATTGTGGCTATTTTAGTCATGATTCTTTAGAAAAAGAAAACCTATATATATATATATATATATAAAGAGATTTATTATGAGGACTTGACTCATGTGATAATGGAGGCTGCGAAGTCCCAAGATCTATAGCCAGCAAGCTGGTGAATCAGGAGAGCTGATATTCATGAAGTTGTACAACACTCATCATTAATTTTAAAACATTGTCATTAGCCCCCAAAGAAACCCCATACCTATTAGCATTCACTGCCCATTTTCCTCGCCCTCAACCAGCTCTAGGCAACCTAAAATTTGCTTTCTACCTCTACGGATTTACCTATCTAAACATTTCATGTAAGTGGACTCTTACGATATGTGGTCTTTTTTTACTTCTTTCACTTAAGATAATGTTTTTAAGTTTCATCCATGTTGCAGCATGTATAAGAACATAATTTTTTTTATTGCTGAATAATATTCCATTGTATGGACATACATTTTATTGATCCATTCATGAGCTGATAGACATAAGGGTTGTTTTTACCTTTGACTATTATGAATAATGCTTCTATGAACATTTGTGTGCACGTTTTCGTGTGAATATATATTTTCATTTCTTTTGAGTATATACCTAGCAGTACATGTTTCACTTTTTAAGGAACTGTCAAATTGTTTTTAAAGTGGCTTCACCATTTTACATTCCCATCAATAATGTACAGGGTTTCAAGTTTTTATATATTGTAGACTGTATATATTGTAGATATAAGTGCTTTATCAGGAACACAATTTACAAAAATTTTCTCCCATCCTGTGCATTGTCTTTTTATTTTTTGATGGTGTCTTTTGAAATACAAAGGTTTACAATTTCCATGGTTCAATTTATCTATTTTTCCTTTTGTTGCTTATGATTTTGGTGTTGTATCTAAGAAATAATTTCATTATCTGAAGTCATGACGTTTATAGTTTAAGCTCTTACATTTAGGTCTGTGATTAATTTTTTTAAATATTTTATTTTATTTTTATTTTTATCTTTATCTTTATTTGTTTTTAGAGAGAGAGAGAGAGAGAGGGAGGAGGGGGAGGGGCAGAGAAAGAGGGAGAGAGAGAATCTTAAGCAGGCTCTACACCCAGCACAGAGCCAGACTCAGGGATCAATCTCATGACCCTGAGATCATGACCTGAGCCAAAATCAAGAGTCAGACACAACCAACTTAGCCCCCCAGGTGCCCCCTGTAATTAATTTTTTAATTGATTTTTATATATGTTGTGATATATGGGTGCAGCTTTTTTCTCTTACATGTGGATATTTGGTTGACCCCAGCACCATTTCTTTGAAAATATTTTTCTATATACATTGAATTATTTTGGCACCCTTGTTGAATATGAACTGACCATTCTTTTAAAGGTTTATTTTTGGACTTTAAATTCTATTCTATTGATCTATGTCTATCCTTATACCAGCGTCACCCTCTCTTGCTCCTGTAGCTTTTTTTTTTTTTTAACATGAAGGAGTGTTAGATTTTGTCAAATGCTTTTTTAGTATCTATTGAGATGATCATGTGGCTTTTGTCCTTTTGTATTATATGATATATTACATTGATTGATTCTTGGATGTTAAACCAACCTTGCATTTCTGGGATAAATCCCTCTTGGTCATGGTGTATAATCCTTTTTGTTTGTTGCTGAGATCAGTTTGCTTATATTTTGTTGAGGATTTTTTTGCATTTATATTCATAAAAGATTTTAGTTCATAGTTTGCTTTTCTTATGATATCTTTGGTTTTTTTTTTTTTTTTAAAGATTTTATTTATTTATTTGACAGAGAGAGAGACAGCGAGAGCAGGAACACAAGCAGGGGGAGTGGGGGAGGGAGAAGCAGGCTTCCCGCCGAGCAGGGAGCCCGATGCGGGGCTCGATCCCAGGACCCTGGGATCATGACCTGAGCCGAAGGCAGACGCTTAACGACTGAGCCACCCAGGCGCCCCTATATCTTTGGTTTTAATATCAGTAATAGTGACCTTGTAGAGTAAGTTGGGAAGTGTTCCCTTCTCTTAAAATTTTTGGAAGAGTTTGTAAAGAATTGGTATTAATTTTTAAATATAATCGTTTTGATTTTTTTATAGCTTTCCTTATAGTTTACCCTTTGCTATTGTTAAATTGCAGGTGGGGTTATAAATGGGAGCAGGAAGGTGGTGTTTAATGCTGATCATCCCCTGTAGAACAATAGGCAGTGAAAGTACAGTACTCCAGAGAAAAGTGTTGAGTCCTCATTCTTCCTACTTCTACTAAACAGTGCTGGATTGCACTCCTGGAGGACATTCTTAATTGCAGAAACAAATTACAAAGGCTTTTATATCTTGAATTCAGAACCATAGTTGGAAGATGCCTTTTAGTGCTGTTTTCCTCCCTGGAGTCATGGGTGCATGCCCAACTTACTGTCCCCACTTTAAGAATGCTTACCCTAACTTATTGGTACAAATTTCTTCAGGAAAATCATTTAAGCAAGACAAACAAGCAAAAGGAAAGAAAAGAAAGTGAGATTGGCAAACCAAGAAATAGACTCTTAACTGTAGAGAACAAATTGATGGTTACCAAAGGGGTGGTGGGTGGAGGGATGTGTTAAATAGCTAATAGGGATTAAGGAGTGCACTTGTGATGAGCAACAGGTATTGTATAGAAGTGTTGAATCACTATACTGTACACCTGAAACCAATATTACACTGTATGTTAACTAACTGGAATTTAAATAAAAACTTAAAAAAAAGAACCTGTTGAGAAATGTTACACTGACCTCCTCTTGAGTAAGAGTCTGAGAACAAGGAGAATTTGTTGAATCTCAGACATCATGTAAGGTAATCTGAACAATAAATATTTAGATTGTTTTCCTACATGTTTCAAAGTACTTTTGGTCATTAATCACTGTACCGACTCATTGGGAAAAATTGCACTGAAGAAATAATAATAACTAATATTTACTAAATAATTATAATGTGCCAAATACCATTTTAAATTCTTTATATATACTATCTTTTATCCTCATAGCAATCTTATGAAGTCAATACTAATACTATTCTCCACTTTATAGATGTGGAAACTCAGAAACAGAGAGATCATGTGGGTTGCTTCATGTCATGGTAGAGCCAGGATTAGACCTAGGTTATATGACCCCATGGCCCACTCTGAACCAGAAGTTAGAGTGAATTAGGCATATTCCAGAGTAGGGATTGAGATTTAGGGTTTCTGTATTACAGTTTTTGAGTTTATAAGTCATTTGTCTCTCTCTTGATGAAGACTACCATTTAAGAAATGTTCATAGAGGGTGTGCTAAGATGGTGCTAAGGATTTGAGATTAGACAGGCTCTCTCTGCAGGGATAATGTAATAGACAAGTTAACAAAATAAATATTTAGCATTTATTGAGTGCTAGGTTTCATGGCAAGTGATTCACTTGTATAAATTAATTGAATCTGCAAAATAACTCTGTGAGTTAAGTATTATTATCACTTTTATTTATAGATGAAGCCACTGAAGCAAGTATATATAATTTGCCCAAGGTCAATTAGCAATAAGTGCCATAGCCCAGATTTGAACCTAGATGGTTTTGCTCCGCGGTCTCTGTTCTTAATCATTTTGCTGTGCAGTTTCTCTAAGTAAGTAAGTAGTCACCAGACATATTGTCACAACCGTGCAGTCACACCAAGAAAGCAGTGATAAGACTGGATTGTCATGCTTATGCATGTGGAGGTTGGAGTCACTTCTATAGGAGAGAAATGTGTTGTGGCTGAGAGAAGGAGAAAGGGTTTCCTGCAAATGTGAGGCAACTTGAAACAAACGTGGAAGTAGGAAAAGAAAAATTACTTTTAAGAGGGAGGCAGTTAGCTTGTGCCTTCACAGAAGATGGGAATGGGCACAGTCTGAAACTTGTGCCAGTTTGGTCCCGAGGGGGTTGTGGTTTGGAAGGCTTTGGAGTCCTACCTCAGGAGCGAAAAGGGACAGCTTGACAGAGCAATTTTAGGAAATGAGTTTGATAAACTCAATTAGCATGCATAGAGGTTGAATCAACAATAGATTCATAGAAACTTTAATTACAAGTGTTTCTAGTAATCTAAGAAGCATCTGGAAATTACCAGGAAAAACTTGACCGTTGGGGTAATGTTTCTTTTCTAGTGCCAAAATTATCATAGTTTTCTTTTTCTTGTAACAGTAAAATCAGGGACTGGGGTTTATGCAGCACTTTTCTTCATGGGAACACAAATATTTCCCATTGTTCTACAGTTTTCTGCAAAAGCATTCTACCACCAATGCAGGGCTGCATGTTCAGATCTCTGTGTTTGAGTGGGAAGAGAGTATCCCCAAGGCTATCTGTAGCCTTGATGGACTTCAGAGCTTTCTTTGTCTCCTTGAACACATGTGTTCATTCACCTCTTGGTCGTGAAGGTGCTGTTAATGTTCTTTTGAGTTTGAGGCAATTTGCAACTTTAAAGGATCATCAAATTATCAAAATAAATTTCATGTAATGTTTTCAATGAGATGAGCATTAAATTGAACTTTCTAAGTTATTTTTACCAAAAAGGAAAATTCACATCAAAAGCAAATAAACCAATATTGCCCACCCATCCTATTTTTCATATGCAAACGAAGATCAGTGAGAGTTAAATGCCAAATACAGACACTTAAAAAATACTTTTGGTCCATTTCTACTTTTAAGGTAACCTGGTGGCTTCTTTTCTCAAGTCCTCACACAGGTATTCAGGAATACCAAGATGGTGTGCCAAAAATCCCAACAGCTTGTATTACGGTGGAAGATGCAGAAATGATGTCAAGAATGGCTTCTCGTGGGAACAGAATTGTTATTCAGCTGAAGATGGCGGCAAAGAACTACCCAGATGCTGATTCCTTCAACACTGTAGCAGAGATCATTGGTAGCAAGTACCCAGAGCAGGTGAGTGAAGGGGGCGCATGGGCTGTTTGGGAATAGGGTTTTGTGGTCAAGTATCAGTTTTTAGAGATGGCTGGGGAAAGAGAGAACATGAATTTACAGAGATGGTCCTTATAAACTAATTGAAGGCAGGATATATATATTTACTTATTTCCCACCAAAAGTTTTACGATGATTTGAAGAGTGAAATAGGATCCATGGTGTGGAAATTCAACCTCTGTCTAGCTGCACACCCACACCCACACACTCCGCCCCCCACACACATGTATTTATTCCATTTAGAGCCAGGTTGGCATTTGAGATCATACCGATAGCCTATAGTTATTATGCTTATTGTGTGGATTATGTTATTTGAGTCTTTCAAAGCTCAGTGAAGTGGATTTATTTTCATCATTTACAGGTGAGGAAAGTAACATCGAAGGAAACTCAGGTGCCTGAGGTCCACACTCAGGTGCCTGAGGTCAAAACCAGGACCTTAAAAATGTTTAAACCAAGTTTTAAACCACAGTAATTTCCCGAAATATTTTTTTCCTTAGCAAAGTTTGCAAATCAAATAGTACTAGAGGTAGATTCAGACTCTATGCTAGCCGAACGTTAAATAAGTTTGGCAAGTTGCTTATTCTCTGAGTCTTAGAGAACTTTTCTGCAAAGAAGGGATGGTATATGTAATTTAGCAGGATTATCTTGAGGACTCAACTTGCCCAGCACATCAAATAGCCTAGCACTGTGTTTGGTACAATGCAGACACACACTGAATGGAAGTTTACTTCATCTGACATCAAGTGTACCAAAAAACTGTTCTGATAAGGTGTCTGGTGCAAATTTCCTCTATTAGTAGTTATTGAAACTCTGGAAATAGCACTTAAACATCAAGTTATTCCAGAATTACAGACTTGTATTTTGCTTAAAGAGGTAAATGGGGTGAAGGAAAAAGTGAATAGTGATGGGGAAACAAATCTTCTGTACATGTCTTGACTCAGGACCTCTCCCAGACATAAGGGCTCTGTTGCAGTGAAGATTTGTTTTATGTTCTTCCTTCCCAAATTACATCCAGGGTGTGGGCATGCATCAGCCTTAGACTTATAGCCACAGGGATAATGGAGAAGCAAGATTTCAGTAGGACCCTAGGGAGTCAGATAGCTATAGAGAAACTCTACTTTCCATTGTTGAGAAAACAAACAAACAAGCCCCTTGCCCTTTAGGAACCTGATAACAGAAGGGCCCAGAGTCTATATTCCAGGCTCCAAGGAGTCAGCCTCCTTAAAGTGTAATCCTTACCAGGTATTTTCCCCAGTCAGTAGTTCTAGGATAAAGTGTTGCCATTTTTAAGGCTGCTAGTCCAGAGCAGGAGGGGTTTAGGATTATCTGTGATCAGTCGTCTGGGTGAGCAGGGTTCTCTCGTCCCTAGGCTGGGTGGCAAGATGAGCATGAGTTATCGGGAGCCTTGGTCTGCAGCAGCCAGGGGGTGTCATGGTCTGAGCTAAAGCACTGAAGCAGAGGAGTTCTGTTTAGGGCTGTAGCAGCCAGAGGGCTGAGGTAGTGCTGGCTCATACAGCTTCCCAAGGGCCATTGGCATCTTCTGGTTGGGAATGCTTGGGCCTACTCCTCAGCTCAGGCTGATTTAAAAAAAAAAATCAGCTTTATGGAAGCATAATTACATAAATTTACCAAATTTAGTACACAATTCAATGAGCTTAAAAACTGTACACAGTAATGTAACCACTGCATAATAGAGAATATTTTCATCACTCCAAACACTGCTCGTACACCTTTGCTGTCCATCTCCTCCTCCACTCCCCTGCCCCCTGGTAACTACTGATCTGCTTCATAGAACTAGAGTTTTTTGTTCTCTAGAATTTCATAGAAGTGGAATCATAGAATGTGCAGTCTTCCGAGTCTGGCATTCTTTCACTCACATATAATGCTTTTGAGATTTATCCATGTTGTTTTATCAATTGTCCATCCCTTTATATTGCTGCTAAGTGATATTTTATTGCATGGATATACTACAGTTTGTTTATCCATTCAGCAGTTGTTGGACATTTGGGTGGTTTCTAGTTTTTGATTGTTATAAGTAGAGCTTCTGTGAATATTCTTATGCAAATCTTTCTGTGGACGTACATTTTCATTTCTCTTTGGGTAAATGCCTAGGAGTAGACTTGCTGGGTCAGCCTGAAATTTAAGCACCCTAATCTCCATCAGGATGCTTCAGTCTCTTTATTCTGTGGGGGGTAGCTTTTTCTCTAGGTGGGTAGATTCCAGAGAGTTCACAAGACTCAGGATTAAACTTTTACCTCTACCATAGCATTGCATAGCATTCCAGAAGTTGGTTATAAATACGTTGTTACCAAGACATACAAGGTAGAAAATTAACAAAAGTTCTCCCACAAAGAAGTCAGAGTATTACTTCCACAGAAGGAATGTGGATGAGTGCAGTGAAGTCTCTGTGACTGTTTTTGGGGAGGAATCTGTCTCATAGTCTGCTTGAAACTGCAGGGGATGTCCAGACTGTGAAGGGAAGCAGCAGGCCTGTGTTCTTCTCTCTAGGCATTAGGTGAGTTAATGAACCTAGTGTAAGTAAGCATAGTCCATCCCTGATCAATGCTGCCCCTTCCATGAAGCTTCCTCAGGTAACCTTCACCTCATCTCAGCACTATATGCTCTGATGGTGTCATCTCCCGCCAGAGCTTGCTAATGCCCTGAGCAGACACTGTTTACTTTTTTTCTCTCTTCTCACTAATGCCTATACTAGGACTTGGCATGCAGTAGCTTCTCAACACATATTTTGTTTTAGTAAAATGAAGAGAGGAGGTAAAGGAGAAAATGGTTGGAGAATTTTCTTAATCTCAATTCCTGTTAAATCGAGAAGTTCTCCTGTCCATTTAGAATAGTGATTGTCCATTGACATATTGGGCATCACCCCTAAATGCAGCTCTGTATTGTCCAAGCCTGAACACCTCAACTCCTTCAAACCTGATCACTTGCCTTAGTTTCTCATCTCTGTGAAAGGAGCCGTATTTACCTGCCGGCACGGTTAGAGCACTTCACATTAGTTTTCATTTTCTCCTCTTTATCACTGACCTACAGCCAGGCACCACATCCTACTAAGTCTGCTTTCATCATGTTAAAAAAAAATCCGGTCTGTCTTGCCTTTACTGTCATTATTGTCCTAATTCAGGCCCTTGCTATTCCCTCCCCACTGATTTTTCCTGTTCTAATCTCTCCCCTATTTTTGCAATGCAGCTCAGAGCTGTTTTAAAACGCTGATCTCCACCTAGTGTTTCCGTGCTGTCAGACCCCCTCTCCTGTTCCCTATAAGATAAAGGTTATGATAAAGATAAATACTGGGGTGAGTAATCAGAGGTGAGCAGAAGACAGAGGAAAAGAGACCTAGAGGGAGGGAGGCAGTTATAGGTAAGAGGAAATTATGTAGCAGAAAATGAATGCTCAGAAGCGAGTAGAAAATGAGAATGAAGGAGGGGAAAGACATGTCTGATGGAGATTCAAATGCCAACTAAGAACGATTCTTTCATTGGCTAATGAGGGAGTCTAGCTCTCCTCAACTCTGGCAAACTTTCTGAAAATCGCTCAGCTTTGTTTTTAGTGATAAGTACGGTAGTCCTGCCTTATCTGCGGTTTCGCCTTCTGCGGGTTCAGTTACCTGCGGTGAACCGCAGTCCGGAAGCAGATGCTCCTCCTTCTGATGTAAGGTCAAGTCAGCAGTAACTCAAGGCTACATCACATGCCTACGTCAATCCCCTCACTGCGGCTCATCACATAGGCATTTTATCATCACACATCATCACGAGGAGTGAGTACAGGATAGTAAGGTATTTTGAGACAGAGACCACATTCACGTAACATTTATTACAGTATGTTGTTATAATTTTCTATTTTATTATGTTATTGTTGTTAAGCTCTGTGCCAAATTTAGAAGTTAAACTTCATCATGGGTATGTATGCATAGGAAAAAATAGATATAAGGTGCGATGTTATCCGTGGTTTCGGGCATCCACCGGGAATCTTGGAATGTGTCCCCTGTGGATAAGGAGGGGACTACTGTAATGGCAGCAATGACGTAAACATTAGGTTGTTTAGGTTGACTAACTTATCTCTGACATATCCTCCCTGCCTTGCTCCATATCATACTAAAGAAGAGTGTTAAATAATGCTAAGCAAATTACTTGCAATGGAAATTAGCTCTAAAAAGAAGAGGGTTTATTGCAATTTCTGTTATTCTGCTTGCAGATCAAACATCCTGGGTGTCTTGAGAGTAGGCTAATATTCTCACAGTGGCTGACAGACAGTCTTCAGTGCTAACACCCAGCATAACCCCTTACATCTCATTATTCATACTCAGCACTTTAATGAAAGAAAAGCAGTTAGCACATAAAGAATCCCTCTGATTTGACCCAAGAACCATGGACGAGGTGTGGTAATTTTCAGCTCTAAAAAAGTGTATATGTGACTGATGAAGCATTAACACATTTCAAAACCCTACTGTATAATTTAGCCATAAACTGTAAGTACTGAATTAACCATACATAGGCTTCTTAAAACTGCCAATAATACAAATACTTTATTGAGTTTCAATATGTGAAAATGGCAGAGTAGGGGTATTATGCACATTAATTCTACCCTCTTCCTAAAGTGGCACGTTTTGGCTCCTCCAAGCCCAGAATCATGCCAGTGTAGGGGGGACCCTGTCCTGACATTAGCCTGAATAGCCCTTTCCTGGCCTCACTTTATGATGCTTCCAGGGTACTTCTCTCCAGCAAACAGGCAAACACAGAAGGAGGGTTGTGCTCAAAGTGACCTGACAATAGGGCTGATGACCTGAAACTAGGGAGTTGGTGCACCTGTAGGACAGACTCTCTACTGAGAACAGATTTTCCAGTATTGACTCTTGGGGCTGCCCCATCTCCTTTGCTCCTCAGTGATTTCCTAGGCCTTCTTCTGAGGTTTTGCCTAGTAAATGTAATATTTTTAAAATGTTAATATATTCCAGAAGTCTTCTGAGGGAATTGTGTGGAAAAGAAAAGTGTTTCAGATTTTTTTTTTTGGTTGATAATATCCAAATCCATTTTGATAAAGCCTTGATGAGTGAAATTGGTTTTTTATACATGCATTTTTCCTATGGCAGTTATTTTCATGGATTCAAAGAACAATTTCAGTTTCATATAAAGTGTTATTTCAAATATAATGCAGTACTGTGCAGGCCAGTGGGAAACGTTGAGATGAAAGTTTTAGTTTGTAAGGTGTATAGCTCACTTTTTCTTTGTGTGTGTGGGGGGGGGAGGGGTAGGGTTTCTTAATATCTACACTATTAGCATTTTGGGCCAAATAATTCTTTGTTGTGGGGGTCTGCTCTGTGTGTTGTAGAATATTTAGCAGCATCCCTGGCCTCTCCCCCATACCCTATAACCGTAACTGTCAAAAAAAACAAAAAAAACCTCCAGACATTGTAAAATGTCTGGGACAGAAGTCACCCCAGACTGAGAATCACTGGTGTGGAATAATGGAAGGAACACAGTGTGGGTGTTGCCACACGCCTTGGTTCTGGTTTTATTTCTGCCACAAATAAGCTGAATGACCCTGGCCCACTCAATCCTTTGACTATAGAATGGGGAACTTTGTCTGGGAAAACTCAAAGTTCATTTCCAGCCTTAAAATTCCATTATTAAAAAAAAAAATACTCGGAGATCATCATCAGACTGATGGTACACACATTGTATGCTGTTAGATAGTAACAAGACACAGTGGGAGCCCTTTCATTACTTGACAGTAGCAGTGTTGGTAAGTGTTTTGTTTGTTTTTTAACATTATGTGTTCAGATACAGTTAGGAACTCTTCTATTGAAAAAGTAAAATAAACTCCTTTTTTTTGTGGCACTTTTTTTTTTTTAAGATTTTATTCATTCATTTGACAGAGAGAGAGGGAGACACAGTAAGAGAGGGAACACAAGCAGGGGGAGTGGGAGAGCGGGAAGCAGGCTTCCCGTGGAGCAGGGAGCCCGATGCGGGGCTCGATCCCAGGACCTTGGGATCATGACCTGAGCCCAAGGCAGATGCTTAACGACTGAGCCACCCAGGCGCCCCTGTGGCACTTCTTAAACCTTTATTGTGCTAGTGTACTCTGGGAATTTTTAAGAAGTTTAAATATTTGTAATATTCCCCAAACTTTTTGAGAAACAGTAGGATAGAGGCATAAGATTCACTGGGTAGCTTATATTTGGTGTTTTTTAATATTCATTTTTAAAAACTATTCATTCATAATACAACACGAATTTATTGAGTACCCGGTATGTGTCAGGCATGAGAGTTACAGCGATGGTGTCAGATGGGCAGCATAGCCCTGTAGTCAGAAACATAGCCAGTAGAATTCAAATCCTACCTCTCACATTCTCTTGGTAGGTCATTTTGCCTCTCTGACCCTCAATATATATTGACCTTTACTGGAGAGGGGAGAGCTTATGCAAAAGCAAGGAGTTGAGAAATAGGAGGGGCTCATCAGAGGGACGGAGCACAGCCTTGACATACCGTGTGCAAGGCTAGGGCTTTGTCCTGTTGGCAGTAGGAAGTCCCTGAAGGGTTTTAGAAGGAACTTTGCGTTTTGGTACACTTTGGGCACTATTAGAAGACTGAAGGCAAAGACTGAAATTCAGCTAGGAGACAGGAGGATGTGAACTGGGACAGCTGACATAGTGTCGGGAAAGAGGAGAAGGATTCAGGAAATATTTAGGAAATAAAATTGGCAGAAATTGTTAAAGTTTGAATGCAGGGGAGAAAAAGTGCAGTTTGGGTGGAATTCATTTATTCATGCTACAAGAATTTATTGAGCTCTTACTATGTGCTGGCTGTATCACATTCCTTTCATAGCACTTGGGGCAGAAGAGACAAGCAAGTAAACAGGTAACCACAAGTGTTCTAATATGGCAGCTACACGTATAATAGGGGCTCATTTCAGGGGCAAACATCCTGGTCAGGGAAGCCAAGGAAGCCTTTCTGGAGAGATCCAATTGATTCCGCAACACGAGTAGTTAACCACGAGGAGTTAACCAAGCTAAAGGTTACGTGGGTGGGGTTGGGTTGGGGATGCTCCAAGCAGAGGGAATAGTATGTGTGAAAGCTCAAAGAGTAATGTTATTCTTTTTTTAAAGGAATGTGATGTGACCACCTATAATTTCTAAATCTGTCTGATAATGAACCCTGTGTTCATGGAGTTATGCTGTAAAATAACCTAAAGAAAAACGCATGGCCTCTTCCACATATGTATGTTTTTAAAAATAAATTATTGAAAATCTCAGCCATTCTTTTGGAAACAGCTTTAACGTTGATACTGTCAAGACCTTGTTGAAGGAATAAACAAAACCTGATTGTCCGGGTGAACAAAATCATGCTGTACAGAATTGACTAGTTAGAGGCTATATAGCAAATGCAGTTTTGTCTTGCATCTGAATATGTAGTCTGATGATTTGTAAAACCTCCTTAATGGGTACAGCAAGTTATGTTGCCTGGGTGGGAGCCTTTTTACTAACAAGCAGCTGTTTAAACTTTCATAAGCAAAGTAATTATTAAATCTTTCATGAACCTATTGGTTGGAACATTTGTTCACATCTTAACCTTGAGTTGGAAAGTTTTGGGGGGTGGGGTTAAAGAGTTTGAAGCTGGCAAATTTCATTCTTTTTTTTCTTTCTTATTATAAACTTTTTATGGCTTAGAACCAGCCAACCTAAATCATGGAAGGAAAAATACATGTGTGGCAAGCATAAGGCATTTCATTGTTTATTTTTCAAATTTCTGAAATGTGCTCATAGCTATGCATGCCTCTGGGCTCATAAAGACAGCAAATGGAAATAGCTCCAGCCAGACAGGCTGTTTTAGATAGATAGCCACCCAGGTAGACACGGCGCTCCTTGGAGAGTACTCTTTCCTGGACTCAATAAGTCATCCTAGTGGCCAAAATGGGACTTGCAAGCAAGAGGATGCCATCTTTCATAGATTTGAGCACCTTTCTTTTATTAATGATGGAGTTATTTAGTAATAATCATAAGATGAATAACAATCCACACTTATGGAGTGTTTACCATGTGACAGGCAGTATTCTTGATGCTTCTTATGCATTTTCTCCTTTAATTTTCACTATGACCTTGTCAAGTAAGCCATGCTGTTATCCCCATGTTACAGGTGAAGAAACTGAGGCTTAGATCATAAAGTTCACAAAGCTTCTGCATGGAAGAGCTAGGAGTAAACACAAGTTTATTCTGTCCTGGAAACTGTACTCTAACCATTAGTTATCCTGGACTTCTTAGTCTTTTCCTAGTCTAGTTTGTGAGATCCTGCTCTCTAAAGAGTTTCCTGTTTTAGCCTAAACAGAAAGAAAACCAGCACAGCTGTCAGCACTATAATCAGCAGCAACAAATGCTTGTTGAATACCTAGTCCATGTAGAACTCTATGTGACAAACTCAGGAAGTATTCTGAGGCAAAGAGAAGAGATGGTAAAGGGCCCCTTGCATGGTGGTTAAGTGAAGCAGGCAGTGAATTCTGCAACTCGGACTCCACAGTACTGACGCACGGCCTGTGGCGCTCCGTCCTGGCTGACCCAGTACGAATGTACCCTGCAGTCCTTTACAGTTTGCAGTGTACTCTCCCCTGTGGTATCTCATTTAATCCTGACAACAGGGCTAATTATTACAGTTTCACCTGAAAGAGGAAGAAGCTGAGATTCAAGTAAATTACTCAAGCCAGACACACATCTAATAAGTGGGAGTTAAGATTCAAAGTCTGATTCCTCTATAACTTGCTGTAGTCACTGCCCAGAGCCCTGCAGTTTAATATAGCATAGGACAAATGCTTTAAGGATGCTCTAAAACACAACCTGAAGAATGAAATTATTTGGATAAATAATTACCATATAATTCAGTAAGAGCAGTCTCGGAGGTTTTTAAATTGTCCATAAATTCTTTAATCTCCTTTTAAAAGATGGAGCCAGATTACCTTCCCCCATGTGTAGGCTGTACTTAGTGATTTGCTTCTAATGAATGGAATGTGGCAGAAGTGATGGTGGGTGACGTCTGGGATTAGAACATAAAAAGCGTGTGGCTTCCTCCTTGCTCTTTCTCATGGATCACTCACTCTGGGAGAAGCCAGCTGCCATGTTGTGAGGATACTCAAGGAGCCCTGTGGAGAGGTCCATGTGGTGAGACGCTGGGGGCCTTCTCTTATCCACCAGCACAAATTAGCCAGTAAGTAGATCCAACAGCTCCAGTTGAGCCTTCAGATGACTACAGCCCTGGCCACCATCTTGACCACACCTCATAATATGAGACCCTGAGCCAGACCCACCCAGCTTCTCTGCTCCCAAATTCTTAACCCACAAAAACTATGTGAGGTAATAAATATTTATTATTTTAAGCTACTAGGTTTTGGGGTGAAATAATACAGCAATCAAAGAGCACAAGATACACAGAAAGGAATACTGTGTCTGAGTTGTCAGGAAAGCTGGCTACTGAAAGGTGAGAGAGATGAGCAGGAATTTAATAGATGGACGAGGAATTTATTGGGAGGTGTTCTGGGCAAAGAGGAAAGTGTATGCAAAAAATGTGCCACAGCAAGGCATATTTTAGGAACTGCAAATGAAAGAGAAGACAGACTCACAACTCAGAAATCATAGCATTTGGGATATAAGGCTCTCACTAAGAACTTACTATATTATATGATAATGTAGCAACTAATGTTCCCAAGAGTGACGAGTCTGCAAGGAATTAAGATGCATAGGGGTGATTTAGGAAGACAGGAAAGCAATCAAAACATTGAAATATTTACTTCAAAATTAAAACAAAAAATGTACTGTATAAATCCTTCGTGAAAGGGGAGTCCAGGTTATCCAAAATAGCCACCTCCCTATGTTGTTACTGCACTAAACTGTCTGGGTCTGTGTTTTGAAAACTTTAAGCTTAAAAGAAGGGCCAAGAAATAGCTAATGAAGAACACCTGGATTTTCCCCAGGATTTTTCACTCTACCAGTTCTGCTGCAACAATCAGGTAGAAATTAACATTTTATAACCAATTATGTGTTTTGCTTGGCATCCTGCTAACCAACTGAATTTTTTAAAAAGAGAATTGCCCAAATTTACTTGTTATTCTGTGCCATATCTCATTCATGGGCTATTTATTGAGTGCTACCCATGTGTCACCCACTGTGACAGGCCCTTAAACAGAACCTTTATATTTAGGTTGCAGAAATCTCTTTGCGTCCCAGTTCCAACTCCACTGTTTTCTAGATTTAGCAGCAGCTCCTGGTAGAAAGACTACATTTATTGTTTAAGTTAGATTTTCATATAAAATTAGTATCTACATATTTGAAAAACAGAGAAAAATAAAAAGAATTTTTACTCAGGAACAAATTACCTCAGACAATTGTTATTAACATCTTGCTGCATTTCCTTCCCTGTGTTTTCTTCTATGAATGTTTTTATATTGCTATATTTTCAGATCTGATTTTTGTTTAACATCAGGCAAAATATCCCTTGGAATAGAAATTTTAGGATTTGTAAGTTATTCTGACAAATAGATATTCTGTAATTTACTTAACCTGTTATTAGATGTTTTGATTATACATGAATCTTTCAGTAAAATGATGTTACATCTAAATAAATATGTGGCTAGGGAATTTTGAAGTTGTCTTTTGAACTGTTTATGGGTTTTGCTAAAACAGAGTAATTTTAAATAATAATCAATGGGAAGCTTAGTAAGAGGTTAACATGGTTTCTCTCCGTGCCAAAAGAACTGCCCTTGGCTCTCTGCTCTGCGGGAAGCCTGCTTCTCCCTCTCCCACTCCCCCTGCTTGTGTTCCCTCTCTCACTCTGTCTCTCTCTGTCAAATAAATGGACAAAATCTTTAAAAAAAAAAAAAAAAAAGAACTGCCCTTGGAACATTCTAAGAACACTGTGTGGCCATGTGCCGAATGTGCCGTCACAGTAATGCTGTTAGTTAAATTAAACATGAATGATTGGATGAAGAACATTATTATTCTGTGCACATTCTTGACTCTTAATTTAAGGTTAAACTAACTTAGTTTAATGTCATGTGAATTTTTAGCAGCAATTATGGCCAGTTAATGCATGTTCTTCCTTAGTCATGCCTCATCTCTTTGCAAAATTACAATATTTCATTCCAAATTTATTCTGACCAGAACTTTCTCCCATTTTCCCTCAGTGTTTATATCAGAGGCCCTTTGAGTTTATACTGTAAACTACCATTTGTATATTTTTATAATAAGCCTCTAAGAAGTAGGCCTGGATATGAGTGCATAGGACTCAATGCAGATCAGAGAACTGGACCTCATTCCTTCTTTATCTGTCAGGGGATGTTGTGTGGATGATAGAGATACCATCTTAACATCTCTGTTCCAGTCTTTCTTCTCTCCTGTCTGGTATATCACCACCCAACCAATATCAAGGATGCCTCAGTACAGAAATATGTCTCTGTCAACCTTCTATTTAAAATAGGCAGTGGCTCCCCATTTACTGTCAACAAACAAACAAACAAACAAAGCCTTGCATCTATAAGATGGTACACTGGTCATGCCTTTCCCCAGAGATAATCCATGTCCTCCAAGCCTGGAAGATTCTCTGTTCCATATGTTTTGTGTCACGTCTTGGTTTCTTTACCTTCTCCATACTGATTCCCATTTCTGTATCTACCCATTGAAATCTGGCCTACTCTTTCTTTATTCATTTATTCACTTTAATTGAATGATTCAATAACATTAATTCATTTAATAGAAATTTACTGAGCTATAGTTGCATGTCAGACACTGTTCGAGGGCAAGCTCAGATGCCACCTCCCCTAAGAAGCCTTTCCTAATCACCTCAGCCATATGCATGGCTTCTCTCTTTAGAACTCCCATTGGTCTTTTTTATACTAATGTTTTGTCACTAATCTATATCTCATTTCTGTGTATATAGTAGGCACTCAAAAAATGTTTTTTGCATTAAAGAAAAATGAATAGATGAATGAATTAATGATTAAAAGAAAATGTTTGCCTTCTCTACCAGTGGAAGCTAATGACTAAAATAAAATGATGAAACTGGTCTAGAAATTTAATATTGTTGTGGGTTTCCAGTCTGTGAAACACCCTTCATGTGGTTTCCAACAGAGAAGGAAATGAATGCTTTTTTCTCAGTGTTCTACCACATTCTACACTATCTGATATTAAAGGCAGTATTATACTTTGTCATTGCTTTATATTATAAGACAGTGTTTTAACGACATTACTGAAAAGGAAGATTCCACTTCCAGAGTACCAATAACCTATTTTAGCATTCAAAAGGCAAATATATTAACCGGAGTAGTGAGAAAAGCAGCAGATTAAGTAATCTTGAAAAACCATTTATTTTGAGCAATAAGAATCCTATAGGAACCTTGATTAGTTTCCAGTAGAAGTGAGCCATCAAAATAATTATCATAACTATGAGCTTGCGTTTACCATGTGTCAGGGATTTTACCATCCAGTTTGTCATTTAATCCCCTGAACAACTCTATGAATCAGGTGCTTTTATTTTCCACATTATACAGATGGGGAAGCAAAAGTTTAAAGAGTTAGGCATGCCCTAAACTTGTCCATGCCCACTGGACAAAGAGGGTGGTTGGTGGGCAGAGTAAACCTGTGAGTTCAAGCTCTGCACTCTTGTTCAACCTCTGTGCTCTTCTTTATCTACTCATGAGGTTGGGAATGTGTGGGCTGACAGCGACTATACATTGAAGATCCTCTCAGTTACCTTGAATGATTTCTATTTACATAATTGTTCCTGTACTAGCCCTATAGATGGTGAATAAGACTTTTTTTTAAAATAAGACTGTTTTTTGCTTTGTTTTGTTTTTAGGAAACTATTGAAACCCCAGAAAGGGGGAACCTCAAAAAAAAATTGTGCCATTTTGGGGCTGTGCACCATTCTGAAGCAGAGTAGGTTTGACTCTCCTTCTGGAGATGATTGAGCATTCTTTTAAAACCTGGAGTTACTTTGAATTCTTTTTTCTTATATTTAGGGCAGAGAAGCAAGGGAAAGGTAAGGGGCCTCTAATGAAGACATCAGAGCTTGAGAAAGGTGTTTTTGTCTGCCCAGGATTCCTTCCTTTGAGAATGGCCCCTCTCCCAACATTTGGGCTTGTGGTGGACTGCCAACTCCCACTACTAAGAACTAGAATCTTGAGCAGGAACACCACAGGGACAGAGCAGGTGGGGGATGAGTCACTCATGTTGTTGCTCTGCACAGTTGAGGATCTCTGAGCCTCAGGTTTACCTTCTGAAAAATGGGGTTTGTATGCCTCACGGATGTGTTTTAGGATTCAGTGAGATGTCCATGAAAGCTTTGGCACAGAGTAGTTATCCAGTGAATGATGGTTACTGTGCTTTGAGATTCTGGGGACAGTTCTTTTTTCCCCTAAAGAAGGAAAAGAAAAAGTAGACTCTTTCTACTGAGGAGGCATAAGATGCAGAATTATTGATGGTACTTGAGAAGAACACCCAACCATTCAAATGATGAATTAGCAAAAGATAATCAGGGTGATTGTGAACTGTGGAATGATGCACTGCTACTTTAGCATAACACTGTTGTTAAAACTCACAATACTTCATTCTTAAAAAAAAATCAATGGTATGAAGGAAACTCAAGCCTCTTGGAGGTGAGGGGTTTGGAGGGGGATGTGTAGGGAGTAAGAAGGATATTAGTCTTTAAAAGGATAGCCATCCAGTCATCCAGTGGCCAAATCCCTCTTTTTTTTTTTTTTTTTTTAAAGATTTTATTTATTTATTCATGAGAGACAGAGAGAGAGAGAGAGAGAGGCAGAGGGAGAAGCAGGCTCCCAAGGAGCAGGGAGCCCGATGTGGGACTCGATCCCAGGACCCTGGGATCATGACCTGAGCCGAAGGCAGACGCTTAACCATCTGAGCCACCCAGGCGCCCCCAAATCCCTCTTTTAATGAATAGAGTTATGGCGATGGTTCAGCATATTAATAAATGTTCCACTATGGGTGGTGAGAACTTCAAATGTGAAACAGTGTATATTGGATTTGATAATAAGAATATAGAGAATTATAAATGAGATGTCCAGGAGGCATCTGTGTTAAGGAAACTTAGGATCAAGACTTTGTATATTGTAGTTGATGAAAAGTTGTGGGCAGAATTAGGGTGCTGCGGTGGGAAAAAAAAAGGATCCTGCTGGCTGGTGGAACACTGATGTGAAGTTATGGGGGAGTTTTGATCAAGCATATATCTTTGATCTTCAGTAAGGGGTCTGAAAAGAGTATTAGAAGCTGTAGGTACAGCTACATACCTACTTAAAATTGACTTTTTGTTATGTTATTTCAAGTTTGAACAATCACCAATTTATCAGAAGTTGTACAAAAAATAGGTTGGAATTTGGAATGCATTTCTACATGGACATGAGACTGAAAATGCGTGTTTATCTTATAGCATTGGGTATACTAGAATAAGGTGTGAGGATAAGAGAAAGTTGGTGTGAGGGGCTTAGGGTGATGGAGGAAAAGACTAGAGACTTTGGGCCAATACTTGGCAACAAAACAAAACAAAACAAAAACTTAACAATAGATAATGTTGTCTTTGATGATGGCCCCTCTTTTTTGTCCTTTTCCAGTTCCTGGTACTTTTTCTTCCTGCTAGAACCTTCTTGTTTCAAAACAACCTGATGAGGTTGGTATTATCCCAATGATATAATTGAGAAAGATGACACTCAGAGAGACTTATGTAACTTATTCATGTCCATATAGTAAGTAAACAGGAAAAGTCAGTTTCATAATCAAATATACCTGGCTCTAAAACTCATGAATTCTGACATTTTTGTCTTATGAAGTCTGAGTTAATAGTGCCACCATTAACAAAGTAAAGGAATATACAAGGAATATGGGTTGGAGTGGGGTATAGGCAAAGGAAAGTTGAATTGAGTTTTAGATATGTTGATTTTGTGCTGCCTTCACAAGAGAAATTCTGGTTTGTTGCCCAGAGGAGGATATGGGTACAGCTGGAGTGTTTCATTTGCTGCCGAATAGTGGAGGAGAAATAGGTGGCTACATAGATATCTAGACAGGTAGGTAAGAAGGTAGCTATGTATGTAGATAGATAGATGATAGATAGATGATACGTAGACAGATAGATGATAGATAAGTTTGTTGGTGAGTTGGGTGTTTGGAAGTTGGAAATGTCTGTAGTCACTAGTCAGTATTCCTATTGCTTAGCAGCTTTATTTCCTCATGAAGCTACGGCAAATAGAACTTTCATATTTATTTTTTTGGCCTAAGGGCTGATAGTGCTGCCTATGAATGATGCATAAGTGACAATTTTGTATTATGAGCATTACTCTGACTCTTGGAATCATTGAATCTCAAGGTTGGAAGGGAACTTAATATTCTTTCTTGGATTTGCTCTATATTCAGACTTTGCTTTACACCTGCATGAAGTCCTTACTGACACATCCCAGTCCTTTAGGTAGCACTCCCTCTATGAAAGATCTCACTTTTGAGGTGAAATCTTCCTACCTGTAAGTAGATATACCACAGTTGTTCCTAGATTCAACCATAGCAGACAAATCCCATTAATTCTTCCACATGAGAGCTCATTGCACATTTGGAAACAGCCTTTACATATCTCCTAATTTTCTCCTTACTGAGCTGAGTGTCTCCTCCCATCTCTTCAGTGGTTCCTTGTGGGGAAGGACTCATTGGCCCAGGCTCTGGAAATGCACTCAGCAGATGGCCTCCATTGTCATCTCCTTCAGGGACTGTTTCACTGGCAGAGAGCTGCTCCTACAAGGTCACACCCTGTCCTGGTGTGGTCCACATCCAATGACTGATTCATAGGGGGTATAAAAAGCCCAGTTATTTTAGTCTAATATGTGACAACTGACAAGGCATTTTAGTTCAAAGCTGCCTGCTTTTTTCTGTGTTCTACCACATTCTACACTATCTGATATTAAAGGCAGTATTATACTCTGTCATTGCTTTAGTCATACTTCACTTGGCATTGCTCAACATCCTTCCTAATCTCCCTTTCCTTTTTTCTAACCCTTGCTGCTCTGGGTTTACTCCCCTCCCTCACTGGAAAATCCTGAAAGCCAAGCTGAGGAAGTGGGCCTGGGCTAAAAAGTGGGAACAAATGGAGAAGTAGGCAATGTCTCAGCAATACTTTTTTGTTGAATGACAAAAGGACACCGATTCTTTGAAAAATGCATTTAGAACAAAGTGGAAGTTGATATTATGACTAATGGGTAAGTTTCAGTGCTTAATAAGAAGTTAATTTTACCACAATGTGAGCACTTACAAAGGAGGAGGGAATTTTAGGAGTGAAGAACCTGGCGAGAGAATTCTCTCCCTGATTAGGCTGATTGGAGATCACGTTTACTTTAGGACCCTTAACTTTAGGCCTCCCTGCTCCTCCTCTCCACATTACCCGTATTGAGGAGAGCCACCATTTTCTACGAGCTTAGGTATAAGCCCGACACCACCCTAAATGGTCTGTATGCTCTCATTTAGTCTCATTTGAGGTAGAAAACAGATACAGTGACGTGACTGCAGAACAGCTCATGTGTGCCAGCGCCAGAGTTCACACCCAGGCCTGCCAAACTCCAAGACCTACACTCATGGCTGATACCTTCTGCTGTCTTCTGCAAAGTTCTTTATCAAGGGAAGTTATTTGGAGCAGGGAAATGCTGCATGGAGAGGAGAGATGGCACGAGAGCATCTTATTCCCTTTGTCCTAATTTAGTCCAAAGGCAACTTGCGGTGGAGCCAGCTGCTGGGGTTTGCAGCGTCCGTGCCCGCCTGCCTGCTTCTGGGTAGCAGACTGTGGGTACTTGGAAGCCAAGAATGCCTCCCACCGTGAAGTAGTAAATGGGCCCTCTGGCTCCTTGATCACACTTTTGTGTATTGGAGCAGCATGGATAAGTCCTCTACGTCTGCCTGGCAGAGCCCAACCCTGAACCCACCGCAGCCAGCAGATTCTTCCTCAGGACTTTTCTTGATAGGTGTCCTTAGGGGAGCCCAGTTGTCTTTAAAATTATTCCTTTGATCTAAAGCTCTTATCTCCCACCTTTCCCTCCTCAAGGTCTCCCCAGAGTTTTGTGTTCATGCATAAGTAGGACTATATTTGCCATGGAAGGAAGCCATGGTACAGGAGATCCACGCAAAGGAGAATACAAATTGCATTTCATATTTGACTTTGAGATGTCTCATACCACTTCTTACCCTCCTAGTAATGTTTTTGTGGTTGTCTTTGTTTCATTTTCCTTTGATTTTGTTATATGTTGTTTAAATGCTAGAGACAAAAGGCCGTTGTTGAAAGTCATGAGTTCTGGGACCTGACTGCAACTGTGGCTTACCAGTGGAGTGTGACCTTGATCTGTCACCCAGTCCTTTGGGGACTCAGTTCATTTATCTGCAAAATGGGAGAGTGGGGTGAGATTATTTATTCCCAAACCATGCTGATCATGAGAATTACCACAGATGCTTTTTCAAAAGGGCCCTATCTCAGACCTACTCATCACAACTCAGGTGAAGGGAAGACAAGGGAGAGTAGGGAAGGAGCAGAGGCCTGGAATCCATAACTGCAACAGGCTCCCCAGGTCATTCTGATGCGTAGTTCAGGACCCACTCTATGCAGGACTGCTGGTAGCGCCACTCCGGTGGTGCCATTGGCACTGTATGAACTCGTGGGCACTGTTCACATGGAACAGAATATGATTGGGGCTTCCAGGAGTTGTGCAACACAGCAGCCCTGTGGGAGCTGACTTCTGCAGAGGGTCGTTTCCAAGCATGGTACTCCCTGATGTTAGGACAGTAGAGTGCAGTGAGGTGCTGAGTGGGCAGTGGCCCAGAAGCCTGTGGTGAAGGGTGGGAACACGGTAGCTATGACAACAGGATAGAAAAGTGGAAGCAGCTTAAGAACAGCTAAGGAATATGAGCCCACAGGAAACTGGCTATCAGATTGCCTCCCATGTTACTGGTACCTATCTGAGAAGAGGGGTAGGTCCATGAAGAAGTAGGGCATCACAGGCAGCTGGGTCCAAACAGTGGGCCTCGGGTCAGAGTTCCCCAGACAGGGTTGAGTTGAAGAGAAGCAGGGCTTTCTCCCAGCTAAGACAAGCTTAGAGTTGCCAACTAATATCTCCATTTTGGGGGGTTACTTGGCTTTGTTTTCCCTTTATATATTGTGAAGTTCCCTTTGAAAAAATAATCCAAATCAAAGAAAAGAAAAAAAAATTGTCCATACCTAACTAAGCCGGGATAGAAATATCACAGTAGCCGCCAGAAGGTAGGCCGTATTGATAAAAGACTAGAAAAAGAACCAGGGGCACCGGGACAGATTAAAGGTTAAAATTCTGGGGGAAGATTGTTAGGATGGAGTCATGATTAGATCAAATGTTATAAGTGAATTTTTTTTTTCATAAGCTAATAAGATGCTGCTGAGCAGACCTGAATGAAGTATGTTCATTGCCTAGGACAGTACTTTGCTTATTTTGCATGGAAATCAGTTGAAGCACGTGTCAAAAGTGTAGATTCCCTCCAAGCCCCCAGCTATTTCTGAGTCATGGGGTATGAAGGGGTCACCTGGGCTCCTCACTTCACATGAGCATCCAGGAACCACACTTTGAGAATCCTGTCCTAGATGCTGAAAGGAAGGATGGTGAACTCTGTCCAAGAATTACATTCACTCCTCTGAGCGTTAGATTCCCTTCATGTAATATGAATAGTCCTACGTTCCCCTACCAAACTTGCAAGCCTCAGAAAAAACTTTCAAAATAAACTGGCTACCCATCACCCGGTATTAAGGGGGGCATGTGTTGTGATGAGCACTGGGTGTTATATGCAGCTAATGAGTTGTTGAACACTACATCAAAAACTAATGATGTACTCTATGTTGGCTAACCAAACATAATAAAAAAAAGAGAATTTAATGGTAAAGAAGAACTAAATAAAATAAAATAAACTGGATAAAAGAGATGGTGCTAATTACTTACCATAGACATCTACATGAACTAAAGTCCATGTCCTGGGCTTCTGTAAACTCACCTCCCACCCCCAGTGCTTAGTACAGGAACATGCATATAGAAGGTGCTATGCATATATATAGTATAGTATAATATAGTATAGTATAGTATATACTATTGCATTTGCTTAGGAGCCTTTGAAAGATTTCTAGGATATCAAAATGAGAGAACTGCTATTAGTTATGTCTCTGTGCCTATTAGAAAACAGGATCTTCCAGAGTAATGTAGAAGGAGAATTTGCCAAGACAGATTGATAGAAGGAGCCCAGTAGATAAGGAAAACAAATACTGACGAATAAATTATATTCATAATATATTTTATATTTATAATATATTTTGTTTTTATTTGGGGAATGTATTAAAATCTAGCTGCTGTAGCAAAGAGATCAACAGTGCAGTGGCTCAAATAACAGATCAACTTATTTACTGCTCATGTAGCAGGCATGAGTGGTACATTTCTCTTGAGTAGCTCAGCCCCCCCCATGGTCATTCAGGGTACAGTTTCCTTCCATCTTGTTGCTCTGTTATCACCTAGGGCATTGTCTTCACTGCATTACAGAAGCTGGCTTGTCACCTGGGAAAGGGAAAGAGAATGTCAAACATCTCAAGGCTCAGACCTGGATGTGGCACATATCACTTCCATTCACAAGGCGTTGGTGAGCTTAAAAAACACCGCCATGCCTAAGTGAAGGGGAGGCTGGGATATGTAGCCGAGCTGCATAGCAATAAACCCAGCTCCACCTCTATTATTAATGCCGTAGATGAAGGGGAGAACAGAATTGGTGACTAACTAGCAGTCTGTGCCGCAGGAAAGGTATATGGAACTTTGAAAGTGGAGCCAATCACTAACTTTCATGGCTGCACTAATTAGCCAGAGCTGCTGCCTATGCTGTGGAGTATTCTATTTCCTTTGATGTGTTGTTCCCAGCCTGTCTCAAATGTCATTCCTAGTATCCACCTAAGCCCGTGAGTTATTCTGGGCAACGTGGATGTTGGCTTTCCCTTTTCTCAGTGGTGGGGTTCTCCTGCTATATCCTATGGAAGGTCATGAGAAGAGACTTATTGAGCCCTGTCCTACAGTTAATAAATGTGCCATTGGTTGAAATATGTTGGCAAAAATACCAGTATGAATTGTCTTCCACTTGCTGTTCTGACAGTTGTGATATAATGAATCTCAAGTGTGACTATTGTCACATAATCGGAGGTTCATTAAGAATGTTTTCTTAAGGATCATCCAGGCAGAAAATGAGTTCACAGATTTTCAGCGTTTTTACTGATAACTCTCAGGGCTCCACTTGTCCCTGCCCTCCCTTTATTCTGTACTACCTCTTTATTTAATCTCTTCCTCCCTCCCCCGCCTCTTTAGGGGCTGGGGGAAAGTCAGGGAGAGAAGTTCCACCATGACAACGTATTTCTGAATTCCTAAAGTTTGTTATTTTGTGATATATAGCTCTATTCGAAACAGGAAGGTCTTATAATTAGCTGTGTTGGGATGTTCTAAAGGTGAAGCCACTTGGCTGCCATGTGTCTTGCAAGATTAGTGACTTAGGCTGGAAGTTGGCAGGTGACAGGCACTTTTAAGGAGGATGCAAGCCTATTGGTACAAGTAAGAGCTGTACCTCAATGGGTACATTGGTTTAGAGTGACCTCCCCGCCATGGGAATTGGATCCCTAGGAGACGGTGACCCAACTCCAATGAGATGAACATCCTTCACAGAATCAGAAGGCAAGGTTGTGAGGGCTGAGATTGTTCGGGAAGCTCAGATGACTAAAGGCAGAAACATTCATGTATACGTGGGGAATGGGAGATAGATTACTTTTCTGACAACTAGTTGACATTGTCATTAAAGTTCATCTTACTGGAAGAATTATGCAGCCATTTCTCTTTTCAGTTTCACACACACACACACACACATACACACACATACACACACACACACACCCTATGTATGCACATATATTTTGGGGCAGGGATGTTTGGTTTTATTTTGTAACACAATTTAATAGCCTCTTATATTCTCCAGGAGATGTAGGCTAGCGGCCATGTTCCCACAGTATTCTGGAATTCTGGAATTCTTCCGTCTACCCTCAGCCTGTCCCATCACCCAAGTGATTTTTGTGATTCTCTAGGGCCTCACCAACATAGCTTGGTGAATGTTGCATCTTGGCTTTTATGTTTTGCCACTTGTGATAGCAATTTATAATAAAATCAAGATGTAACCTGTTTTGTGTCCAGCAACGCCTGGGTCCAGGATTCTGCCTGTGATGTGCAGTGTGCCTTCAGCGAGGGGACAGCTGTAAGGTGAATGGACTTGTGAGGTAAAAAAGGGCTTTAATTTCTCTTTCTCTTTTCCCATGGATAAAAACTTTGTTATGGTAAACTACACCTCTGATATCATATACAACTGCTGGCATTCTAGATTGTTTTAATGGCCACTCCTTATTTCTTAATCCTAAGCATTACCATCTGTTTCTTTCTTAATTATAAATGCAGCAGGAATTCACAATGACATCAGCAACAGTGGAAATAAAATGGAGTTAGAGGCCTTGTACTTGACACCAGGCAGGCTTCCTCTAATGTTTTTCTTCTGTTACAGGCATTGGCTGGTCAGAGAGAAGAATTGCTCAGCAGTTTTCTCTCTCCCCTTCTCAAAGTACCTACCGTGAGAGTATCATGCTATAAATTGAGCATTTATTTTAGTGAGAGCATTTTAGTGAGACAGAGCAGTGTCCTTGGAGCTGGGGATGTGTGGGCAGATCGTTCTCACAGTATCAGAGGCCAGTGGTGTAATGGCCCTGCTGTTACTGGTATGTGTTTTTGTGAGAAGAGAGATGAATGGTAATAGCCCAATGACATGAGTCATGTCGATCCCCCAAAGAAGAGCTGGGAGTGGACATCTAAGGGGCTGTGATCAGCCCACTAGTAGCCAGTCTGCCTGTCCCTGAATAACAAGGGAACATTTGTGGAGGGAGGTCATGTAGAAATTGAAGGAATATGTAACTCTTCCTTACTTAGGCTTTTATTTTTCACTAAGTGGAAAAACTTACACAATTTTAGACTCCTAGCATTTTAGAATTAAAAGAAATCCTTCGGAATCATCTAGATCAAAGCCATGGTCACTCTTCTTCCTTTGTTTGGTACTTGGCCAGGTTAGCATGAGCTTTGGAGTCCGCAGAACAGGGTTTGAATTGTGAGCCACCTGTGTGTGCTTTGCATTCTTCTCCCTGAGTTCTCAGTGTCTCGGTTCTTTTCCTGGGTGACCATGGATATATCATAAGGCTTCTTGTGAAGCCTACTGTTGGGATTAAATGAGAGAGAACATGTAAATCCTAGCCCATGTGAGGCCCATGGTTTTCTTCTCTTGCTTCCATTCACATTTATGACAGATGAAGAAGTGTTGGTCAAAGAGGTTAAATGCCTCACCCAGTGTTGTACATCTAGTGGATGGTGGACCTGGAACTGGAGGTATTATCTTCCAAGACCAGTGTTTCCCACAATTTTTTCTCACTAGGTCATGTCGAGACCTGTTGTCTTTCTCTATCCTAGTTACCCATGGAACTTTTGTATGATAATAACCCTAATAATTATCATTTGTATGATACTAGTTAATCTGTAAAATACTTTTTAAAATGTATATTCCCATTTAATGTGCAGTTGGTGAAATGTGCTATTAAAATCCCTATTTTACAGTTGGGGAAACTGATACTCTGAAAGGTCAAGTATCTTGTTGAGGTCACACTGAGGATTGAGTGAGGACCACAACCCAGGTCTTGAGACTCCAGTGCGTGGGCTTCACTCTGTTCCGAGTGCACTCTTACTGTTAGGCCAGCACATATAGCAGAGGACAGAGAGATGAAACAAATAGCCATCACAATTATTGTCTACAGTGTAGTAGCTACAGGTAGGATGCTTTAGGACAAGGATGCTACCAGAAGAGCAAAATGGTTTTCTTGAATTATATTAATGTTTTAGAGATCCATGTGCTTTCTAGCCACCAGAAGGATCCCCTGGGTGAGAAAAGAGGTGGAGCAAGGGACGGTGGGTTTCCATCGAGAGGAGCTGCAGAACCAAACCAAAAGAAAACAAAATGTACAACAATCAGGAAAGGCCCTTGCTTCACCATGCAAATGAGTGGTTTGCTATTCAAAAATGCAGCTCATAAATGAGGAGACCGTGTGAGTCATTTGTTCCTGCCAAGTCTAGGTTCAGGCCAGTAAGGGTCAAGCTGGTGCCTGCTCTCAAGCGGGCCTCTGAGGGCCCAGCAAGAGAAGAGTCAGTGGGCCTTGCCCTGGCCCTTTTGTCCCAGTGCCCTATCCAGACAAGGAATCCCCTTTGCACTTTCCCAGCCTCTAGGCCATGTATTTTGTCAGTCCCTCGCTCTGTGGTCAGTGATACTTGGGGATAAGGGCACCACGATGAGTTTCACTTACATCCGGTCTCCCTTGGGTAATGCCATGCTTCTCTTGTCATGTGCCACTGAGCCGCCAGGCCCACTGTATATAATAAGCAGGCTTACTGAAAAGCAGTCCTTTCCGGCAATAAAACTAAATCTTTTAATCTCAGAAACCCTCGTATGGACCGTGTGCAAAAAACCATGCAAATTTTAAAAATGTAAATATTGACATTCTGAGGTTTTCCTGTGTAACCCGATTTAGTCTGATTTTCCCATTATTTCTGCTGTTTCCAGGGGCATTTTACTGAATCCAGGTTTATAAAGCAGCATTATAGGGAAGGGGCAGCTTACAGGGGCAGCATTATTCGGAAGGTAATCACACAGGCTGTGGAGTTAGCCAGACCCGGGGTTGAGTCCTGGATCTGCAGCTTCACCACGTCACCTCACATAAGAGCTCTGAGCCTCGTTTTCCCCGCCTGTCAAGCGACAGTACTGGTAGCCACCCACCGCTGGTGCTGTGAGGGTCAAACGAGCGGCCGCGTGTGAGGTTCTGTCATTCCACACCAGCATTTTGCCTGATCTAACTCCCCAGAACCAGATGAGTGATTCACTGGTGATGTTTTTTTCCTCATTAGGAAGCTTTAGCTAGACAGAGGTCATTCAGGATTCTTTTAACATGTGAGACACATTCATTTTATTTGAAAGAAATAAAAAATATTATTTTTAACACTTTGTACCTTGCTTTAGAAGTCAAGTCTTAAAACACCAGTAAGCTTTCACTTCAGGTTACTTTCATTTCTTACCCTCTCACTCTGAGCAAGGCAGCAAGAAAGGTATTCTTTCTGTTATCTTGCATATGAGTATGAAAATATCCTCTATGTGCCGAGGACATCTCTGTGAGTATGTCGTTTGTTTTAATCCAGCCTTTTTTTAATGTCAGAAAAATCTCCAAGTTCCAGTATATGATAATAACTAGAAGTGCTTATGAAAAAGTACATTAAGAGATAAGGCTATTTTTGAGGACTCAGGGGCATATAAACAGGTTATTATATTTTTGTAATTGTATTAAATCAGGCATGTGCCAGCCAAATTCATGACTTTATATGGTTTTTTTTTTTTTGAGCTTTATAGAACTAATGCTAAAATAAAGGAATGTGAATTCCTTTGCCAGTCCTTTGAAGGAAACAGTAGAATCTGACCTACCTCAAAGGAGTATTAAGAGAAACAACCCCATTATATTGCTGCAGGCTTAGAATCGCTAACTAGTCTGGAAGGTCAAATCTTCGTTAGCTGCATAGAATAATTCCATATGCTCTCCTCTGAAACTTCTTCTTTGTATCTGTAAATGGGGCTGTTTTGAAACCAGTGTGAGAAGCAGCAGTGGAAGAAAGCTCTCTGATGAGGAGAATGCGCAAGACGCGCCACACACAGACATCTCATCTGCTCAGGACTTCATCAACCCTGGCAAAGCTAGGGTTGAAAACTGACTGCTCTCTCTCGTGCTTTCTCCTTGCTGCTCTGCTCCCACCACACGCACACGGCATGGGCTCGTGTGCACCCTTCTTCTCTGAGAAATGAGAAGTTTAAGCAATGGTGTTCTTGTGGAAGCCCCTCTGCTATGAAGAAAACTCTGTATTCAACCCTTTGATTCTACTAAATATGCAGAAGCATTAAGCAAGGCAATCAGGCAACCACATGTACCTCCAGATGTATTGTACATATGGGCCATTGTCCACACTGCTGGTGAGGCTGGCAACATTTTAAAAAATGGTCATAACACATATGGTCCCTTGCTTGTTGCTCTGGCTTCCAGGGTCTTGCTGATCCAACCACATCATCCTTATGCTATTTCCAGGAAAGCAAATCTCTGTCTGCTCTCAAGTTGTGAACTCCATGTGCTTCCCTAGCACAAGGTGGCGGATAAGTTAATCGAAATGACAGTGAGGGGCGAGGAGCTTTGCCATACCCCTCCTCTTGCAAAAAGAAGGGGCAGTGTGAGGTGTCACAAGAGGAAATTAAATGGATTGGACTCTCTCAATTTAGTGTCTTGGACCCCCACTCATAAGCTTTTAAGCTGTGGGGGATGATACTTTCCAATTTCCTTTCTAGCCAAGACTCCAGGTTGTGATTCAAGATGGAGAGTAAATTGTTCGTATTTTATAAATATCCTACTTCCCATCTCTCATCATCCAAAACCTCAAAAAGGAAACTTAAGGAAAGTTGTTTTGGTTATCTAGCTATTTATACATTATTATTCAGTTTGAAGTCTTGCTGGTTGCTGAAAACTTTACAAAAAAAAAGGGTATGATGGTCATTTACTTCTCAGCCATTACTTTGCTCTTTACACATCCACATGATTACCTTGAACAGCACTGAAAAGAAATTGCAAAATAATGCTGCCTCAACACATGCTAGGTTTACAAAGTGATTATAAATGGCTTTTAAAGAAAATAATTCCCATTCCTTTCATTGTGTTCAAGCTTCTCTACATAATTGTGCCACACGCGCATTGGGAGACTGGTGGGTAGGCTGGGGCACACAACCAAAGCAATTTAGTTGTTTTTCAATAGACAGATTATATTAGTGCTGCTTATACTTTCACTTTTAAATTAATTTGACAAACGTTTATTGAATACCTTCAACATGCTGTAAGGAAGCTTTACCTCTCTTTGGGGTTTGAGTTTTTTACTTGTTTTTTGTTTTGATTAGTCTTGAGAAAGGAGGACTTTATAGCTACGAAAAGGCTGTGGTAGTTACTCACTACAACCTAGATATGAAAAAAAGATAGCCTTGACTCCTTCCTTGAATGCCTCCATCCTAGAGCCACTTATAGTAATGGCAGCAAGATTGTGAAAAGGCAACGACAGGGCCGTGCACAGAGCTCCGGGGTCTGTGGGCAGCGCTTACATCAGGTATGGGTGGTAGGAAATTAATAGATATAAGCACTGTGAGGAGGGCTGGCATTTTATCTGTCCTGTGAACAGGTTTAGGAAATATAATTGACTTCTGCTCAGAAAACTGAAATACGATTTTTATGATAGTAATTTGCCCTGCAGCTTTGGCATTTCCTTTCCATTAAACTTCTTAGTTTTTAGTGATTGTAATACAGCCCTGGTCCTGCTTTGTCATTTTGGGATGATTTATTTTAAAATTATAGTAAGGGATTTGGGGTTAGTATTCCACCAGGCTAATTTCAAACTGAGTTTGCTGACTCCAACTAGCCATAAATGGTCCTCACCTCCAGCATATAGAACAGGAAGTGGCATGCTTGGGTGCCAGGAATAAGGCAGTTGCTCAGATGGAATAACACTTGGCAGTTTGGAGGAATTTGTTGATGTAAGCCTAAATTGTAGGTTAGAGACTGACTTGTGGGATGCATTTCTGCCAATTATGGTCCATTGTGCAGTCAAAAATGGGAAAAATTACTTACTGCAGCTGGTTCTTTGGCACTGAGATCACTGATGGAGTAATCAGAGAGAAATCTTATAAGTTATCAGAAAAGATGAATTGTGATGCAGGATGCTGGTTTCGTGGGTTATCTGCCTTACCTTTCTCACATGACATGAAAGAAGAAAGGAACTACGGAGCTGGGGAACTGTTGGGTGGTCCTTAGCTCTGATTCGCTCATTGATAACTGATGCCTACAAATGCCCTTTCCCTTCTGCCACTGCAGGGGCCTGTGATTTTTAAGAGTTGGGGCCTTAAGAGTATCCTTGTCATGATGAGCACCAGGTGATGTAGGAATTATTTTAATCACTGTATTGTACACCTGAAACTAAAATAACACTGTATGTTAACTAACTGGAATTAAAATAAAAATGTACAAAGAAAGAGTTGGGGCCTTAGGAAAGTTCTTTTTCAGTATGTGTCTTGTGTCTAAGGCCCTTGGCATAATAGGAGAGGTGGAGACAAGCTCCCTGAGTGTCTGTAACTTCCTACTCTAGGAGCCTGCATATTGTATACCTGGAAGTCTGCAGCTGAAATGCTGAACACCAGAATAACTATAGTCAATTATTGCAAGCATGCCTATGACTGAATGTATTTTTTTCTTTTTCATTCATGGATTTGTACATATTTTGAAAAAAAAATCACTCTAAAAATAAGATTTGCAAAAGAGGAAATAAGAAAACACACTACTCATCCATGTAGACCAAATGGGCTTCTCTCCTCATTGATGAATTCTAGGTCATTGGAGTTTTTCCATACTTGTCTCATTTAATGCTCCTTTCCCAGAAGACCTCAGTTTTTCTACTCTGTGTCCTCCATCACTGTACTCCCAGTACTGAGGCCAGATATTCAAGATGTCTTTCTTGAGGATCCCATCTCTCTCCTTTATAACTTGCTGCTTCCGTCCTCTATGCTTGGGTCGAAATGTCCTGCTCGCCTCAACCTTTTCTTTGGATTGTAGGTTCCCTGAAGGGACAACTGCGCTAGACAGCTGATACTTCGGCATACCCAGCATCTGCCTCCCCTTCTTCTGGAAATAGTACAACCTCATCGGGAGAACTTACTCTTTCCCACTTTGCATGCAGACTAGGTGGCATCCCAATGAAGATGTTCCTGCTCCCCTGTTCCCGGAGGTGGTCACAAGATTCAAATGAGGCCACACGGAGCTTTGTGATACAGGAGGCTGGTTTCCTGGGTCATCTGCTTTACCTGCTGTTCTGAGAATTTGAGCTTTGAACAGAATTCCTCCAGAATGGAAAAGTTCTAGAGCTGATTCCTCTCAAGGGAGTTCTTTGAAGGGAAGGCAGGAGATCCCTGCTGCTTGCTTCCCATCCTTTATAAAGACTGGGTTGGGTAGTTTTACCTTCATTCTGCGATCTGCCCCATCTCTTTGCAGTAAATCCATTTATTTCGTTCCACTTGGCCAAAGTTGATTGTTGTTCGCTGACAAAATATCCTGATACAGACTTAATTCTTCTAGTGCCCACGTATATGTCACGATGGGGCACAGCATGTCGAAAGCATCGTGAAGGTTGTTGCCTATAGTTTCAAAAGTTCTCGAATTCAAAGGGATCATAGATAGGAACTAAACCAAATAATGTTTTCCCTTATATCACTTCATTTCTGCTAAGAGTGTTAGAAACTTGTGAGTTTAAAATGGTGAGTTAGAGTAGAAATTATGGAAATTTGCAGTCTTTTTTAAAGTGGACTTTTAAGTTAAGAACAGTTTTGAATTTACAGAATTATTGTGGAAGCAGTGCAGAGTTCCCGTATAGCACACACCCAGTTACTATTAACATCTTACATTACTGTGGTACATTTGTCATAATTAATGAACTAATATTGATGTTGATCCATATTTTATGACATTTCTTCAGTTTTTCTCTAATGTCCTTTTCTTGTTTCAGAGTCTTACCAAGGGATCCACACTACATTTAGAAGTCTCATACCTTAGACTCCTCATGGTGTGATGGATTCTCAGACTTCCCTTGTTTTTGATGGCCTTTATAGTTTTGAGAGGTATCAATCAGATATCTTACAGAATGTCCCTCAGTTGGAATTTGTCTGACATTTTTCTAATGATTAGACTGGGTAATATATTTTTGGGAGGAAGACCCCAGAGGTAAAGCACCCTTCTCATCACATCACATCAAGGGTAGATGTTCTCAACATGACTTAATCACTGTTGATATCGACCTTGAAAATCTAGCTGAGGTTGTATTTGCCAGTTTCCTCCACTGTAATCTATTTTCCCTTTACACAACTGTATTCTCTGGAAGGAAGACAGTGTGTGGAGCCCACACTTAAAAAGAGTTGATGAGTTATGCTCTACCTCCTTAAGGGTGGAGTATCTCATAAATTATTTGTAATTCTTCTGCACAGGGGATTTGACTATTTTCCCTTGTCTGTCTATCTACCTTTTCAATCATTTATTTAATTAGTATGGATGCATGGATATTTATCCTATGTTTTGGGTTATAATCCAATATTACTTTACTTTGTTGCTCAAATTGTTCTACTTTGGCCATTGGGAGCTCTGTACGTTGGCTCCTGTGTCCCTTTGACACACTCCCATTATTGTGGAGTTTTTTGTGTTTGTTTTTGTTTAAGCACTTCCTTGCTTTCTGACAGTGCAAGATGCTCTAGGCTTATCTTGCATATTTCCTGCCCTTGTTCTAGAATCAGCCATTTCTCCAAGGAGCCCTAGTTCTTTTATTGGAGAATGGCATTAAAAACCAAGATCTGGCATTAGGTATGCTTGTTATTACTGGGGTGTCATAGCTTGCAGATCGTCTCAGCTGACAGAGCAAGGAGGTGTGGGTTTGTACACTAACCCGTTTGTGTACACATATCTATAAATAATTCTATGTGTAACCATCTGTGTCTATATTAAGTTAAACATGAATTCATACTCATGTCTCCAGCTCTGAAGCCTTACCACATTGTAACCTTGTCCTCTTGCTTTCCTATAACCCATCACCCCAACAATGAGAAAGCTGGCCCCCACCAGCCTCCCCACATGTACTTAATTGATCAGTTCCGGTGTACAGGTATTGTTTCAGCGCTGGGGACTTGTACCCCTGTAGGAAACAGCTTCACCACCTGGAGGCCAGCGCTGGTAGCCCACTTCATTTCACCTTTAGCCTTACGGACTCCACTCATTTCCGGAGCTACTTCGATGAGCACCTTATTCCCTCCTTCTGCGGTAGGGTTGTTTTACACCATGATATTTTTAAAAGTATGTTTTTATTTACTCAAAGGATAAATACATAGCTGAAGATGTCAAATAGTGCCGAAGGGCTTATAATAAAAAGAGCAGTCCCCTCCTTCTACTCCCACTCCATCCTGACCTGCTTCCCAAGAGCAGCACTTCCAACTCTTAGCTGTTTACGTCCATACATCTGAGTAATGTGCCTTACAGCTATCTCTCGAGCTGTCAATTTTCAAATTGATCCATTGATCTCCTATTATTGTAGGTGAGGGATTAGCTTTATTTCACCGCCTTGCCCTTATCCATTTCTTCACAGTATAGTTATTTCATAATTTTTAATTAATTAATTAATTAATTAATTAATTAATTTTAAAGTAGGCTTCATGCCCCACATGGAGTCCAACATGGGGCCTGAACTCATGGCTCTGAATTAAGACCTGAGCTGAGATCAAGAGTCAAACACTTAACCGACTGAGCCACGCAGGCACCTCCACAATTTTTTAATTAAGCCAGTATTCAGTGTATATTAACCCTTTTGTTAACTTTTTAAAGCCCTGGAATTAATAATTACTTCATTCTATGTACTTACTGCTTTTACCCAGCCCACATTTTTTTCTCATGTAATCAAACTTGTAAGATAACTTTCAGTTCCTCTTACTCCTCATCCTCACCTCCCAGGACCCTCTGTTTTCTGGGCTACTTCATTGAGAATAAGCATGCAGAGCCAGGAATAAGGCTGCTTGTATGTGGGAACTGGGTAGAAAAGGAGACAGGGGCTCTTGTTGTTTTATATGTAGACTTTCACTTAATCTCCCTATTCTCAGATTGGTGCATTACCCTTCATTCCACTGTGCCCAGTCATTGAGTTCCAAGCCTTTCTGAGTCCTCTTCTGTGAGACTTATATGCCTGTTTGCTGGCCTTGGGAGAATGTGGGTTGCAGGCGCTTGTGTGGGCATGAAGGAAGTAAGGAGCTGGGGGTATACATGCTTTTCATAAATACTTTCAAGCAAACTTCCTGCTTTCAATCCTGCGTCTCACCCCTGCCTCACAGATAGCTGGTACCTCTCATTCCTGTACCTTCCTTAGGCTCTCTGCAGTAATGCAGCTTAGGTATACCATCTGGAGGCACATAAGTTCCTCTTGATTTACTCTGCCAAGTCAGCAAAAATTCCTGTATTTGCTTTGTACCTTGACTTCATGTGATTCAGTGTTACAGATGTCTTTAAATTTCTTCAAAGATGGGGTTGGTGTTTGTGTTTCTTAAGCTGTGGTTGTTTGGATGGGGATGATTTTAAAAAGAAAAGGGAGCCCCAACTTAAACAAGAAGTCTTGCACCTGGGCTGCATTTCCTATGGCCTGCACTGGACTTAGGTCATGTTGCCTCTTTGGAGAAGGAATGGCTGAGTCCTTCAAGCAAAGTAAGTTACTTTGTTTCTGTCTTCCATAGAATTCTGACTGTACTTTCCATGCACATGCCATACTGTATTGTAATTGTAATACATCTGCCCATTTTCCCCACTAGACCGTGAGCCCATCTAGGGCACGGACCACATCTATCTAATGTGGGCGCACCGTGAGCCTTGCACTGCGCTGATTGTGTGACATGTATTTCATACATGCTTACTGAATCCAAGAGTAAGTGAACAGGACTATGTTTGCCACAGTCACTCTGCACAGGCCCTAAAACCTCTGGAATACATTGTCGTTGCTCAGACACCATCTTAGAAGTTAAACGGTAATGTTGGGCTGAACTAGAATCTCACATTTTCAAGTTTTTACCCAGTTTTATGCCCTAAAACTGTGCTGCCTCTCGGTGTTCTAGGGTGACCTGGAAAGGAATTGTAGGAAATTGAGGATACTATAATTTGGGAGATTTCCAAACGAACTGGATTTTTCTAATTAGATAGAGGCATCTTTCATACTTTAATATCTTTTCTTTCTGTGCAGATTTGCTCTGATTTGGGGTGTAGCCTAACCTTTAGAACTAATTACTTTAGTGATGAAATTAACTTGGAAGTTTAGTTAGGGTTAAGATAAGAAAGCCACTGAGGTAACAATTAAGAATGGAGACTCTGGAGTTAGAGCTGAACTTGAATCTTAGCTCCTTCGCTGACCAAATGGGTAGGTCATTAATTTCTCAGAGCCTCGGTTTTTTTATACTACATTATTGGGTAGTATGAGGATAAAACAAGGTAATGTATGTAAAACACTTAGCATAATGCCTGGAATGTGATAAGCTTTCAACAAATTTTACTCTATATGACAGTTAAAATAAGGCCATGCAAGTATTTGATGGTTGTCTAAAATAACTTGAAAAAGTTTAGTGAAAAAAATTTGGGGGTGGGGATCGGGATGGGGCAAAGAAAATGTAGCAACCTAGGGAAGCAGTGGTAGTGTCTTCACTAAGGCCTATTAAATTGAAAGATTGTGTTCTAGCAGCCGAGGAAAAGAGCAGCTATACGAATCATTTCTTATGATCTAAAGTCCATTAGCTACTCCATTTAGCTGTTAATGTTGTGAGGCCGTTGGTGTAAATAAATGTGTTATTTGGTAATGGACTTGTTTTCTTAACAATTATAATATATTGTTCTCTCCAAAGGCTATAATTTAACTCTGGCATTCTGCTAATTAGTCAGCAGATCAGCCTTCACTGTTGTTTCAATGTCTCATCCCCTCACCACATTTTTATATGAAAACTTATATTTAGTTGGTGTTAGGGGCTGAATTCTGTTCCCCCTGAATTCTGTCCCCCCCAAATTCATACATTGAAGTCCTAATCCCCAGTACTTCAAAAGGTGACTGTGTTTGGAAATTGGGTCTTTAAAGATGTGATTAAGTGAAAATGAGGCCCTTAGGGTGACCCCTATTCTAATATGAATGGTATCATTCGAAGAAGAAGAAATTGGGGCCCACAGGGGTGCGTGTGCACAGAGAAACAACCATGCAAAGAGATAGAGAGAAGGAGGCTACCTGCAAGCCAAGGAGATGGACCTTAGGAGAAACCAAACTTGCAGTCTCCGGAACTGTGAGAGAATAAATTTCTATTGTTGAAGCCCCCTAGTCTGTGCTATTTTGTTTGGGCAGCCCTAGCAAACTAATACAGTTGGCACTAAGGAGTAAAATTTGGAATTTCTGATTTTATTTTATTTTATTTTATTTTCTTCCTTATAGTTTATAAAGCACTTTTTACACACTTAATTTGAATCTCACCCACTCCTATAAAGTAAGTGTTATTATTAACTTTGTTTTATAGATGTTGCAGCTGGGGCTCAGAGAATCTATACACACACATAGCTGCTTAGGACACAGGTGGGATTTGAAGCCAGGCTATTTGATTTAAATCTCCTTTTCTTTTCACTTTACTGAAGTGTCTCTCACTGTTACCACAAGTGTAGAGAATGCACCTGTTCTTCTTAGTGTAGTTGATATACTTGACTTGTTATAAGATGGTTTTGACAGGTTACCACTGACAGGTTAACATAGGAAACTGTGGCTTTCTGCCTAATGCTGGGATGAAGAAAACAGCAAATTTGCCAAATCCGAAGAGAGAATGTTTGTTTATTACTCAGCTTCCAGAATCTAATGTGTTTCAATTCTCTGTCATTGTTCCACTGAAAGTGAAGAATGGAATATTGATGTCCCTATTGTTGTTGTTATTGTAGTGTGTTTGTTTTTTTGTTTTTGCTTTCAAGCTGTTCCATGCGGTTAGATTATTGTTTAGTTTGTTCATTCATTCCGCGAATATATATTGAGTACCTGTTTTGAGCCCGAGTTTAGACATCAGTTTTTGAGGTAGGAATTAATGTGTTCAGCATGGAGAGATGTGGCTGAACAGAAAATTTTGGCTCTGGAGCCAGGGAGACCTTTCCTTTCTATGAGGTTATGCTGTAATTTCTTTGTTATATTGAAAATATATCTTTACCCATCCTCAAATTAAACTTTCGAGTTTCTCCTTCATCCTTAGAAAAATGTCTGTAGAAATTTGTAAAAGCTGCCCTCAAAGTAAAGTAGTAAGCAGTCCGATATTACTGATCTTATATAATCTTAGTTTATGGTCATAGTCACTCAATTATTTAAAGTGATAACTGCTTGCTCATATGTGGAAATATCAAATAGACAGGAAGGGGACACTTCTGAAGTAAAGCTTTGATTTGGGATTTCTTCTCTATTATTTTTAGACTACAATTTAAAGACATTTATGTAGATTATATTTTTCTCACCAAAAATTTTACTTCAAGAAATGAAGAATGCTCCTATTCTTCCAAGAGAAACAATAATTTAAAAATTCATCTTCTTAAATTTAAATTTTTTAATTTCAGAGACCATCGCTATTCTTGTGTGTCAACACAGAATATGTAACTTTAGTTCTCTGGCCATCTAATTAGAAAGATGTTTCCTAAGTATGATCAGCATTGGAATTGGTCCAGAGCCCATATTTATAAAACAGTAACTATGACAACCCATTCTTCCCAACCAGGTTCAACCCCTAATACTTTCCCAACTGTCTGTTTTACAAGATGACATAAGTAGAGGGTTTGGGGGGAAAAAAACTTTGGATGATAATCAAAATGTTTTTTGCAAACAGAGCCTTTAAAGCTGTTTATTCAGCAGCATGTGATGTCGACAGTGGGAGTTCATCAGACAGCAAGGATTAACCCCCTAATTTGTTTCTCTTTTTCCTTTGGAAGGGGATAGACCACTGTGAATTCCATGTACTCAGCCTGGGCTGCCAAACAGGATTGGAAACTATTTGACTGACTAGTCGCCGAAACATGAGGCAGGGATAATTCATTGTTTTCCTGTTCTTCATGACCCTGTGTAGTAGGGTTTCGTTTTACTTAAAAAGAAGTAAAAAATATATTACAACTTTCAACAATGTCTTTCTGACCTGAAAGCCTTTTTAAATATTCCATCCTTTCCTGATTAAGTAGAATGATACTATTTATCTGTAAAAATTTTAACCAGATTCCTTATAGTTATCTCTATTGCCAACGTAGAAAGTCCTCTAAAGTGAATACTTAACAGATCATAATATGCTGAAAGAGCCAGTTTCTTTAGATGAGTGCATACCTGGTTGGTTTCGGTTAGACCACCATGGTGTACAGAGGGCTTGTAGCATCCAAGGCAGGGTCTGAATAGTCCTCTGGTACTTGACTGGGTAATGTATCCCATAGGATAAGCTGAAACTCAAAATTGAGCTAGTGGCAGGACTGTGCAAGTGAGACCACTCCTTAACATTGGTCCCTCCCCTAAGTCCATTTCTACATGTCTCGGCGAGAATGAATTCCCTGCAGAGATAGGGGAGTTAGAAGAGCTGCCTCTATCAGGACAGCTCCACCTTCCCTTGGGCCAAAAGTAAGTAAAAGGTAGTAGGCTACCTACCAGGAGTAGTTCAGCCCTATCTGTAGGAGACAGTGTCCCTGAATATGGAAGCCATCTTATCCAGGATTCAGCTGCGGGGATAAGGACCTTGCAGTCAAGATCCTATCAGACCTCTTAGTGGCATGGGGCACAATTAACCAGTTTGACTTTCTGATGCTCTTTCTTCCCTTGGCTTCTATACTATCCTTGCATGATTTTTTTTTTTTTTAAATATCATCTCTCTGGAAATCAAAGAAGTATAAAGAAGCTGTGTGGGTGCCTGGGTTAAGAGTAATGCATTAAGCTGAAATTGTTAAGATTATGATGCAAAGAAGTATAAAGAAGCTGTGTAAAATACGAACTTGAATCATCAGTGGTATTGCAGTTTAACACAGGGTCTGGGTATTCAAAGAGAGTATATTTTTAATGTGCTTGTCTCTCATGGAATACCTTCTTTTTTCATCTCTACACTGGCATAGCTCTTCCATCAGAATCACTCAACTAGATCCTAGAACCCAGCCAATGGGAATAATCCAGTCATCCTTTATCTTCGGTTTCTCTCTCTTTCTTCAAATGTTCTTTTTTTCCCAATGGCCAGTGTTTATCTTACTATTTTATCCATTGTCCCCAGTAACATACTCTTGTTTGTCCATCCATCCATTCACCCATCTTTCCATCCATCCATCCATCCATCCATCCATCCATCCATCCATCCATCATCTATTGAGCAGCTACTACATGCATGCAGGGCATATTCTCAAAGCATCATTATTTCCCTGACCAAAGTAGGAAGGTAATGAAAGATTAGATGCTCTGTTCTTAGTTTGATTCTTCAAAAGCGGACCCTATAGTAGAGAATTCGACCCTGTAATAGAGATAGTCTGTTTGGTAGGTGGTTCCAGGAAGCCAAAGTGAGATAAAGAGGTAAAACAAAGGGAAAAAAATCCAAAAAGGATGCATTTAAGACATGGCTAATTACTATAGGCAAGTGGCCTCAGTCCTACTGGGGATTTTTTTGAGAAACTCTGTAGAACGTTTTAGAATCGTCCCACCAAAGGATGGCAAAGCTGAGATGTTTACCTACTGACTGTTGTCGTCCTTGGCTGGAAGTTACCCTGGGAGCATTAAATCCATGGCATTTTCCGATTGCCTCCTAGTAGGCTTCCAGTGCTAGAGAAAGCCCTTGGGCAGAAAAGCAGAGGACAGGGGCATGAACAGGTTCTGTTCACCAAGACTGCAGGTGAACCCAAAGGTGGGCTCGCAGGCTGTGGGGTGGGGTGGCCAAAGCATCTGCTTCGACCTCTGCAGCCATCCCAACTGCTTCAAATGGAAATGCATGCGAGTTGTCCATTTTCCAGTAAAGTTTACCAGAGTGAGCATTTACTCTATTTCATGTGCAGAAACATAGCACTATATTTAGAATTGGACTTACTCATTTCCTGAATATATATGGCTTCCCTTTTCTCTACAACCTCTTTTCAGCAGATTTATATAGACAAGAAAAATATCGCAACCAAAAGCTCCACTGCAAATTTCCCTGTACTGACGTTAATCATGCCCAGTTGATTTATCATCTATCACTTGAAAGGAATATTTTGCAACTCTTGTGCAATGATTTTTTTTTTTTTACGAAGAATGATTACATCCATGTAGTATAACTCTTCTAATGGCTAATGCAGTTTGTTTTATCACCCGCTCACTCTGTAATTATGTGTGTTAGGAAGCCGACACTCTTCATTTAAGGTTGGGAGAGAAATATTTGATTTCAGAGAAGAGGAGATGGATATAAAACCAGACTAGATACAATGATTGATTGTTGAGTGCTTGGTTGGCTGGGCTTAATTTACCAGGTACTATTGAACTAATTAAAAAACAAACTCTATGGCTATTAATACTTTCTCAGGTGTCAGACTTAGAATGTCATCTACTTTGGGTCCATGGAAAAGATTTTCATTAACCCTTTATCATTGAATTGACCTTGTTTGTTTGTTTTTTTTTAATTTAACATAGCCACCCACCCTTTTGTGTAATCTTACACTATACGTCCCATACTACTGGGCTGAGGACAAAAGTAATTGTGAGTGACTAATAAATGGGAAATAGTTATTGAATGCATGAAAGAAATCCACTTGGAATTTATACCTAAGAACAAGAGCCCATGAACTGTACCAAAAATTAGTAAATTGATCTTCTATTTTGCATTCATTTATGGATGCTCCATAATATGTATTTATCAAACATATACCAGGTTGTGCCAGGAATTCTCTATCTTTCTCCCCATTTCAAATCTTACCCAACCTTTAAGGCTCAGGCATAATTTATCCTTCTTTAATGAAACTTCTCCCATTTCTTCCAGTTCAGTGCATCTTGGGGAATAGGATGCAGTTGGGGAGCTGCCAAAAGTCTTTTTGCCCAGGCTACACCCCAGATTGTTTAAATCAGCACTTCTGGAGGTGAGATTCAATTCTCTTCATTTAAAAAAAAATTTACTTTGGGGGTGCCTGGGTGGCTCAGTTGGTTAAGCGACTGCCTTCGGCTCAGGTCATGATCCCAGAGTCCTGGGATCGAGTCCCACATCGGGCTCCCGGCTCAGCAGGGAGCCTGCTTCTCTCTCTGACCCTATCCCCTCTCATGCTGTTTCTCTCTCTCTCAAATAAATAAATAAATGAAATCTTTAAAAAAAATATTTAATTTGGAGAGAGAGAGAGAGAGCACAAGTGGGGGAAAAAGTAGAGAAAGAGGGACACAAACTCTGTGCTGAACGTGGAGCCCAACATGGGGCTCGATCTCAAGATCCTGAGATCATGACCTGAGACAAAATCAAGAGTCGGACACTTAACTGACTGAGCTACCCAGGCGCCCCTCAGGTCTCTTTATTTTTAAAAGCTCAAGTGGTTATAGTATGCAGCTGAGACAGAGAACTACCACCCTACCTGGATGTGATTGCCCCCTTCTCTGAAGACCCAGAAAATCTTGTTATACCTCTTAAAGACTGTTGTAGTTGGCCTTGTATTCTGGTTCAGGTTACTCTGAGGATCAAACCAGCCCCAGCCACCCTTCCAATTCCTAGATACCTCTGACAACATTCTGGTTGTCCAGCTTGAATATCCCCAGTGACATGGAGCTCATTCTCCAATAAAAATCTTTGGGCAGTTCGAACAGTTCATGTCTAAGTCTGTCTCTTTCTAGTTTCAACCTATTCTTCCCATTTCTGCCACTATCGGAGAAAAAAACCTTCCCCCCAAGTTTTGAAATGTTTGAATAAATCATTCATTTGGTAAACATTTAAAGAACGCCTACCATGTATTAAGCCCTGGGCTACCTTATTGGAAATAAAAGTACAGATTCCTAGGAGGATCTGAAAGTCAATCTTCATTTCTATAAATAAGGTTTTTTTTTAACCTGCCACATTTCTTACATAAAAGATTTTCTAGGCTGGAATAGTAAAAGACCAAATGGGCTTAAGCTACAACAAGAGAAATTTACGTAGCAGAGTTATGACTAGAAAACTTTGGAAAGGGTTTTCTGAATAAGGTTGTGCAGTCTTTCTTTCAGGTTTTAAATGTGACATATTTTCATGTGACTTCATTTATATACTGTCTTGAGGGCTGAGGGCAGTGTCTTAGGTTACTCCTCAGAGTTCCTTCTGAGCTATTCTACGTCTCTCAAGGAGGTAGACCTGGGGAAGGGAGAGTGAGTGCTTGATTGAGATACCTGTTTGACTTCCTGATAACTTTTGGGGTGGGGACGATAAACAAGGTTGCTTACCCTCCTGTTGTCCCCCATAATGCAGCATCCAGCTGGGGTCTCCCAGAAGAATCTTGGTCACTGCTGGGTCATGTCAGTTTCCTAAAACTAAAGGTTTTGCTGGGAAACAAAGCACATGAAGGGCAGTTCTGGGTCACAGTGGCCTTCTATAGCTTTCGGAGACTTTTTCAAGGAGAGGGAAGCCACAGAGCTCCAGGGGCTCCATTCCCATTGTTATGCTCTGAGGGGTTGCATTCATATACTTGCTGACTCCCTAAGAATGATGCCCCCTGGAGTAGTGCCAGGGGGTGGCCTTGGCCCCAGGGGCACAGTGGGGGTGAGCTCCTTATGAAAGAGCTGGTGCTGAGGAAGTGTGGAAAGCTCACTGCTCTCCCAGCAGAGGGAAAGTAAGGGGGCCTAAGGACTCTTTCCTGGGAACTAGAATATGGTTCCACTTACCTCAACCTAGAAGCACATCAGAGAGGCACTTTATATTCTAGAAACCAAGCTAGTTGAGACATTTCCACCATTCTCTCTTATCTGCTTAGACCCCAGGTCCTCCCTTCCTTCGAATAAACCCAGCCCTGAGATGATCTGAATTCCTTCTAATCTCTGTTTATCAGCACAGCGACATTTTTTTTTAAAGATTTTATTTATTTATTTATTTGAGAGAGAGAATGAGAGAGAGCACATGAGAGGGGGGAGGGTCAGAGGGAGAAGCAGACCCCCTGCTGAGCAAGGAGCCCGATATGGGACTCGATCCCAGGACTCCAGGATCATGACCTGAGCCGAAGGCAGTCGCTTAACCAACTGAGCCACCCAGGCGCCCAGCACAGCGACATTTGCACTCAGGTGGTTAATTCTGGTTTATTTCTCCATCCTGCCATGCTTTATCCCATGGTATACATTATGTCAGGAGGTAGTTGCGCCCTCCTCCAGTTGCATCCATCTTAAAAGAGACACATTCATTGAAAATCTGCAGGGCCAGACCAGTAGGTCCTGTGCAGCTCAAGTTCATCATGGTGTTTTACAACCGACTAATCACTCAGTTCATTTTAGGTTGACCATGCCCAGCTCTTACTTTCAGGAAGCATTTTCTAATACCATAAGAGAGGGAGTATGGGAAAAGTGCTCCTTCAGTTCCAAACCCTGGGGCATTTATGCACTAATAACCTTCCTGCTTTGTCTTTTCACAAGAACATAAACCAAAGCAGTGAAATTAAATGAAGGTAACATTGGCATGGTAGCATAAATCAATTGTCAGGAAATGCAATATGAAAGGGTTCACGTTCCTTTCTTGTGAGCTGTCTAATATCTGCCTACTTTGATTTAAGAACAGGCCAACACTTGGGCCTTGCTATGAGAGAGGGTTGCAAGGGAAGGAAAGAAAGAGTTGCTGACCTTGTATTTAGCCGCAGAGAGGCAGCCTTGTGATTTGTGGGTGATGCATGTCTATCAGATGTTTGTCTTTTTGCTGGCTACATCATTTTTAATCAGGGTCTCCTGTTCATGGCAGGCAAACACAGGCAAACACGGGTAAGCAATTTACCTCCACGCTCAACTGTTCCAGAACAGAAAGCAAACAGCCTTGTGTTTAGACTGCACCCACCTGGGCTGTGCTCTGAAGAGCCGCCAGATTCTCCACATCACTGACTCTTCCCGTGAAAAGCAGAGGTTTCTTCAGCTTTGTTCATAGATTGAAAGCTGCTTGCAAGATGGGCTTCCAAAGTTCAGACCCTGACGCAGAGAAATTATATTCCAAGTCTGAGGGCAGTGAATCAGAAGAAACAATTTGCTTGGATTTGGATCTGATTTTAATTTGAGGAGTCCAGGGACTGAAGGCTTTCTGCTGCGTCTGAAACAAACAAAACCTGAACTCCTCAACCCGGGTGCCTTTTAGAATTATAAACTATTTAAAACCTGTTTTTTTATTATAATTTATTCTCAATGAGAAGATGCTCTCCCCTTCCAACCTTATTTTTGCACCTGACTTTCTAATGAACTGTTAACAAGCATTTATATTAAGAGCTTTGCAGGCTTTTGAATGATGGAGGATCATTCTGATTTAAATGAGTGATAGCTTAAAATCCCAGATGCTTTCTCTCTTTCTCTCTTTTTCCCTTTCTCTCTTCCTTCCTTTCTTTCTATTACTGAGGAGGGACAGGGAACCAAAACTTCCTGGAGAGATTCTTTTAAGGGAAAAAGAAATAGAATGTGGAATGTTCATTTTGTTGGCATGAGGAAGGCCTTACTAAAGTCTTGGTGAGCAGATGAGATCCATTGTGTTGGTTTGGAGGAATGTTGGACGATAAGATGTTTAGTCATGTTATACTATAAAGAAGATCTACTTTAGGAGATAAAACAGAATTGCTCATCTTTCTAAGCTTTCTTGTATGCATCCCCAAATAAACTCAAGTTTCTTAGTTTTGATTCTGGAGAGTGAGAGTGCAGTTCCCTCTCTTGTTACTCCTCTGGCTTAATCTCAGAAATCCAGTCGGATATTCCTATAGTTTTATTCAGCCTAGTTCAGAGCATGGCTTCTCGCCAATTCTGTCTCTGTGAAACGCACTTAATTTTTCCCCTAAGTTTTCTTACACAGTAGAGCTTGGGTTGAAAATGTACTTTCACTATATTCTCTTATTTTCAGGAGTGTGTATGTAAGCACACACATGAGTTATGCTCAAATACAATTACTTGTGCTTGCTTCAAACTGAAAAAAGCAGGTAAAGAATTCAGTATCCATTAGATCTATGTCCCAGAAGTGAGTTTCTTTTCAAATTGCTATGCTTTGAAAATAACGTTTTCTGTGTGTTGAGATCTCAGTGTGTGTGTGTGTGTGTGTGTGTGTGTGTGTGTGTGTATGGGGGGCTGTGTTCAGCAGGTGGTATATCAAGAAACACCCCCAGCTGGAACAGTCAGAAACCAACAGGGGGGAAGCTTATCCTTTCTGAACCTCACTGTTAGATCAAGAAGACGATACAGGTTTCCTGAGACGTATTCAGAAACTATAGGTGTTTCTATCATAGTAGAAATGAACAGGGAAAACACAGTGTCATCTTCTCTCCTTAAAATCCCTCAGCTTCACATGAGCCCAAAATCAAGGAATCAAATGCATAGAAAGTTACAGAGCCAAGAAGGACACGTGTTTCTTCTAGCCCAGCCAATGGCTAGCAACTAGAACTCCTTACGTCTTGTGTGGATGAGGAATTAAGAGAACTGTTACATTTCTTTTTTTCTAGAGTGATTTTTTGGGGAGATATTGAAATGTTCATCCCGTTCATCTGTGCAGAGTCTGTTTGGAGTAAAGAATTGATCTTACCTTCTAGCTCCTCTATAGAATGAAGTCCATAGAATCGCTGTTTCAGAGGTTTGATCTTTGGCTATTTCTAAATAAATCAAACTCTCACAAACACTATTACCAAAAAGTTCTATCTCTGGTAACAAGGATGATATTCTTTGGAGATTTTTAGTTTTAAACCATCTGTTTAACCAGAGGCATAATTTGCACACCCCCATTTCCCAGTGTTTGGATGGAAAGCCTTCACTGCGCTCTTGGTTCTCCCAGAGATGACTTTTCAGGTCTGCAGAATGCAGAGGACAGTGCCAGGTCCCTTCACAGGAGCACCAACAGACGTGTCATTTCACTGCCTGGCAAAGGGTAGGAATGGAGATAGTTGTAGCTGGCTGGACTCCAAGATAAGGAAAAATTCTGATGAGCTATTGGAATGTCGGACCTGGGTCTGTCAACACTGCTGGGAGGAGGATGTTTGTCCCACAGAGAGGTATTCGTGGGGCAAAGAGGGACATCAGTGTGCTAAGTCCTATAACCTTCCTTTGCATCAGCTCCCTTGGCAGGTGGTCCCCTTGCAGGTGGCAGAGGGACCAGAGGAAACCCAAGAATGTTCTCCCCTTCTTCTGTCAGTGGCTCTGTGCATACCAAAGGCCACATTGACCTTTCATCAGACACACGTGCAGGCCTCTGGCCTCTCTTCCCCTCTTCCCCACAAAAGGTTTTTTGAAGCAAAGATCATGTCACTGGATAAGAGGTAACTGACTTGCACTTAGAATATCGCAGGGATCAAGGCTATTCACTAAAGTTCAGCAATGCTGGTCTGGCCTTTTTGCCTTATAGCCATGCTAGGTTCAAACAGGAAATGGGTAAAATGGTTTCATTTCTGTCTTTTTTCTTCTCTTTAACTTTTCTATTGCACCGCAGAGGACAAGTATGTTTCCTTCTTATCTAAAGAAGTTTTGGCAGAAATGAAGTTTCAGTCTTACATTTTTATGGTAGCCCTGGATAAATTGCCGTACTGTTTGTACAACCCCATTGCTTGCTTATTTGTTTTTACTTTAGTCCTACTCTTTCTTTTGCTCTTGTTCTATTTACCAACTTGGAGCGCCAAATCTCCTGAGCCCTGTACAGCTCCTGTGATCACCTAAGCTGGGTGACACTTGGCCTTCAGAGTAGGAACAGACATAGCAGGAGGAATGCACAGGGGGCTGCCATCAGCTTAGCTTGCTCTGGGACCTCCTCCCCTTCTTCATCTGGAATCCCTACTTGAAGCACCTACAGCTATCCCTTAGCTTGGTATCATTGAGCTCTGGGACTAACAAGGCAGTAGTCTGAGGATCTTAAACTTTTAGGACTACCGCTTTCTCCACACACCCTATTTCTCCAAGCTCCAAAAAGAGTTCTGAGGGAAAAATTGCTCCGAATAGAAGGTGCCTCATTTGACAGGGTTGAGAGAAGAGTGCTAGATTGCATCTTGGGATGCTGAAAGATTTGAGTAGAACTTGGTCTAGTGAACCAGGATCTTCCTGGTGTGAGTTTAGTCCTCTGGCCCTGAATGATACTTACAGATCTCTGTGGACTTTTTCCCTCTAGCCAATCAGTAACTTTCCCAGGGGGAAACTCAAAATCTTTTATTCTGGATTTTCTATATAGCAATCCCTAACACTGAGTCCCTAAACTCAGTGTTTCTTTCTTTTTTTAAAATTATTTTTAATACAAAAAATTTCAAACATACTAGAAAAACACAAAAAATCAGGAAAAGACAAGCATGTATATATTCACTCCCCAGATTGACTAGATATTAACAATTAGCTATATTTGCTTCAGATGTCCCCTGAATAAAGAAAAGAAGGAAAGAAGCAAAGGAGGAAGGCAGGCAGGCAAACAAAATAATATAGATATAGTTAAAGTTCTGCCCATATCTTCCTTGTATTTTCCCTATAGAATTCACTTCTTGAAGTCTGTATATATCATTCCTATGCATATTTTGATTGTTTTTATTACATATGCAATACTCAAATTAGGTTATTGATTTTTAGTATTAAATTTTTAAACAAGTAGTGTCATAAAAATATCCTTTTGCAACTGGATTGATTTAATTCAACATTATTATTACACATTTAAAGACATCCATATTTAGCTCATCCATTTTAACTGTATAAACTAACTAGTTTACTAAATGTCATTGTTGCTCTAAATACCACTTAAGCATGCAAAACTGATTATGTTCTTTCCCTATTCTTCACAACTTGGCTCCAACCTACCTTTCCAGTCATCACGAATTACCTCATGGTCCTACTTTTCAAAAAAAAAACCAAACCATTGGTTTATCTGATAAAGTAGTTGTGCTTTGACCCTGGTGAGTAAAAATGGCCTTATAAGCAGCCTCTTCCAGGTAAAAGACTTCATTTGAGATACCAGGTTTTGTATGTTCACTGTTATCTTCCCAGTGTCTAGGAGAGTACTTGATTCTTAATAGATAAACAATAATACTTGTTGGACAAATGTCTGCTCACGTGAAAGTAGATGTTTGTGGAATAAGGGCTAAATGCTGTGATTCTGAATGCATGTAAGAGGGTATTGAGGCCTTTCTGAAAATATTTCCACCGTTCTCCAGCAACCACTGGTTTCTTCCCAACTGGTTGATCCCACAAAAATTGCCACAATAGATTAAAGAGATTATTTCTGTCAACTCTCAGATTGTAGACTCCTGCATGGCTCAGTGAGGCCCACTGGATGTTTGCAAAGAGCCACCAAAAGCTCTTGCCATGGAGAATTGGTGATTTGAAAGGTCTGGCAGATGTTATGCTCTCTTGCCATCTGTCTCTTGAAAGTAGCTTTGATTTGGTTTTGACTTGGCCTCACTAAGGTCACAAATACCAACTTTGGTGAGAAATGCCAAGTGTGTAGAACCAGTCAAAAGGAAGTGATTTTTTCCTTTGCTATTATTGGCATCCCCAGGCCAGTTTGTTCTTGCTCTGCTTCTAAGTGGCTGCACCCTCCTGAAAAGTATGGTTGAGGGGGCCAAGGTGAAATGGAAAGTGGTTCTGAAAGGTCAGCAAAAGCTTCTTGTGGACTTTTGTCAACCTTATTTATGCAACAATTATTTACAGAATAAGCAGTTGACAAGACATTGTCCCTGCCTTTAAGTTGCTTCTAATTCAGTGGAGGAGACAGAAAGCTGTGGTTTTCAGGCCATTAGCTAAATGTGAAAACAGGCAGAGAAAGCACAGGGTGGTATAAAAGCACTTAGGAGGGGCTCCAACCTACTCTGAGGTGTGGTGGTCAGCGAAGCCTTCCTGGGGGAAGTCAGTATTTCAGATTAATACTGACATCATAAGGTTGGGAGAATTTTAGGTAATGTCTTTATATTGACCACTCCTTGCTAAGCAATAGCAGGGATAGCAATGTGGTGTTGGTGGTGACGATGATGATAGAGAAGGACAAGAATGGCTTCACAGCTAGATACCCCAGTTTCAAATTCTTGCTCTTCCTCTTCTTAGCTCTGGCCAGGAGCTGGACAAGTGACTCTGAACAGATCACTCAGCCTCACTGTGCCTCATCTGTAAAATGGGACTGGTAATGTGTACCTCAAGGGTGGTTGTAATGGTTATAGAAAATGTTCATAAGGAACTCACACAGTGCCTAATACATAGGAGGCATTCAGTAAGAAATTGGTGGGGGGTGGGGGGGAGGGAACTGTGGAACACTGAGTAAAAAAGCAACAGGAACATGAAGAGAAGATAGCGTAGGTGTCATTAGTAGATATGGAGGGAAGAACTCTGAATGTGTAGGCCAGAGACCTAAGTTCTCAGCCAAGTTCTGTGAAGCTGAGTGCCCTTGGGCCTGGGCTCTCTGGCATCCTCTGGGTACCTCCCATCATTGCAGAGAGGTATTTTTAAGTAATTAAGTCAGAGGAATCATAACAAGTAGCCTAGGATTAAGGACAGCAGAGAGATTGCTGTGTGATACAATGACATGGGAAGACTGTGTGGAGAAGGGCCTTGACTGGGTGCTGAAGGTCATGTAGGCTTTAGGCCAGAAGAGCCCAGTGAAGAGGGCATTCCAGATGGGGCACAATGGAGCAAAAAGGGCCAAGTCACTGTCAGAGGCTTCCTTCATCTCCTCACCTCTGGGACAACCTTCCTCCTGGAGGAGAATGGATAATACAAAGGTCTTGACTTTAGCTCAGAAGTTTGTTTCTTTGATAGTCAGGGCCGATGCTGGAAAAATTGTCAAGTCATTGAAGTTCATCTGCATGATCATTCATTTTTCTGTCAGCAATCCACCTTCATTTGCCGGTGCCTTCCTGTCAGCTCAGCTAAACAGGCCCCCCACTCCCACCTCACTTTGCCTGCAAAATGTGTCATTTATAGCAGCCTTTTTCTGGCTCTTCTCTATACTCCCAAAATCTATATAGATTAAATATCTATAATCATAATATATCAAAGCTTAAGGAGAGCTTAGGGTTCATTATTAGAACTCCCCCTTATTTTTTTGAAGGGACACGTCCAAGGTTAAGCATTTAGGGACAGAGTCAGATCTCTATGATCCCCAGTTATGTTCTTTTCCTTCCACTGTGGGGCCTGCATGTTCCTCTACCATGCATTCAGATTAGGGCATCCATGCCTATGTATTAATCAGGAATCCTTGGTTTTAGGTTTCAGAAACATAGTGAAACTGGTTTGATAAGAGGGAAATGTCTTCTCTCATGTAACTGAAGAGTTTTGGTAGGGCTGAATCCAGGCTTTTAGAAGATGTCAGGTGTTTGCCTCTCCTTCACAAAGCTCTACTTTCCTCAGTATGATTCGTTCTCAGGCAAATGGCCTACAAGTAGTGTCCAAAAGGCCTTTATAGCACACCAGGCTTATATCCTGCTATCTTAGCATCCCAAGAGAAATTTCTTCTGGCAAAAGTTCTAGGTAGGACTTGATCAGTTTGACTGGAGTCATTTGTCTACTTTCATTGTGGTGGGGCATTGTAGGTGTGTGATTGTCCAGGACTAGGTAGGATGCCCAATCCCAAAACATGAGTCATGGTCAGTCTCACCCAAACCATAGACTGAGAATGAGAAAGAGGTGGTTTGCAAGCGGAAACCAGGTTTCTGTTTTCAAAGGAAGGAGACATGGATATCGGGCTAGTATGTGTGTGTGTACACCACATGTCATCCACACACATCCAACCATATGCCGATAACAGTTTAAGGTATTATATCCATGATAGCATTTTCCTCTTGTAAAGGACTGTCATAGTTTTAATGCATATTACATGGGAATTTTGTGTATCATGGAAAGGCCAGTGAGGGGGTTGGAGAAGGTGGAGATTTTGGATTTTAGGATTTTTCAGGCTCTCCCAAGTCATAGCACAAAGTAATTGTCTACTCTGTCTGCTTATAAATCTTATTCTGATGGTTGTTCAGGAAATCAGCCTGAAATGAAAAGGTCTCCACTGGTTAACCACATGTGGATAATTGAAAGTTGATGCTATTTAACTGTCCTCCCAACTGTGCATCCCAATTTGTTCTACCTCTTTTCTTTTCATGTACTGCTTACCTCACTCATGAGCACAACAACCAATGTCTATGAGCCCAAGTCAAGTAGTAAACATCAAATGGGAAATTATAACTTTTATGGTGGTTGTATTCTTTCTCTTCTTTTCATGGGCTTTTTGTGTAGTTCTCATGTGCTTGGAGAAAACTCAGGACTTGTCTGTTACAATGAAGTGCTACATTCTCTCACCCTCGTACAGTGAGGCCATGTGGTACAGTGGTTACATATTAGAAGGAGGTAGGAGTGGTGGGGGGGTGGTCAGATGGTAGCATCATTCAGTGTGGTAGAACTAATGAAATTTTTCTGGACTGAATGGAATGGAATTTTTGCCTGAAGTCTTTTAGAAATCATTTTCAAGTCTGTTTTAATTTCTAATGTTCTTTTATGTGATTTCTGACTCATTTGCTTAATGGTTTCATTTGTGTTTAAAAAAGGAACACCAAACCTTCCTTATTTACTTTCCCCGATGCTTTTCAAATACCACAGAATTCTGTAAAGCCATCAGAGAGACAGAGGGGGCCAACATTAAACATTCATTTTCGTGGGTGCCTGGGTGGCTCAGTTGGTTGGGCGACTGCCTTCGGCTCAGGTCATGATCCTGGAGTCCCGGGATCGAGTCCCGCGTCGGGCTCCCTGCTCAGCGGGGAGTCTGCTTCTCCCTCTGGCCCTCCCCTCTCTCATGCTCTATCTCATTCTCTCTCTCAAATAAATAAATAAAATCTTTAAAAAAAAAAAACATTCATTTTCGTTACTTAGGCAAAGAATTCTTGAGATAATTCCATGCAGAGGAACCAGTGCAGGTCTCTGATAGCTGTACCTAATGCCAGTGAACTCACTCACAAAATCTCTTGCCTGACAACAATTAGTAGAAATATAACAAACAATCTAAATACTCCAAAGATCTCAGAGAGACCTTTGGAAAATATTTCAAAACATTTAGAAACATCAGAAATTTGAAAAACAAAACATTCCGACATATAAGCATGGGAGTGGGGAAGGAAATCTAGCCTGATTTTTTCTGTCACTGTTACATTGCTGGCCCCTAAGACAGCAATTGGAGGAGAGGAGTTTCTCAGTAAGTATGTGATGAATCAATGTCTTCATCTTTACCTGGGTTCATGAGTTATCCATGACTTTAAAAGTCATTATGGCAGGCAAAACAGGGTGATCTCTTTTGTATTGTCATATTTGTGGGTCTAGCAGCATGTGGTTTCTTTTTTCCCCTCCCTCCTTCCCTCCATTCCTTCTTCTTTCCTTGGCCCCCTCATCCATCCCCTTTCTTCCTTCTTCCTTCCTGTTTTCCTTCCAGTATTTAATGAACCCCCTACTCTGTGTCCATGTCCCTTATGATATAGGAGTGATAAAATTTAAATTTAACTCCTGCCCTCAAAGAGCTTACAGTTTAATGGGAGACATATACAAGTAAATGGGCAATTTCAATACAATATTAACAGTATTATGATAGAGAAAGTACACAGTATCTGTGGGCCATTTAAGAAGGAGAAAACTGTAAGAACTTAAATGCAAGGAATCATGAAAGGCTTCTTAAAGGAAGTGACATGTTTTGAAGGATAATTTGAGTTAGCCGTACCTGGATTTTTATGGCTGAGTGGACCAGACTGGGGGAGTCTGGGACTGGATTTAATTTACCGGTTGGGGTGAGGTAGGTGTTGTGGACCACCCCCCCCCCCCAACCACAGCTTCAGATGCCCAGATAGAGTCTAGGCCAGTGGTGAAAGGGTTTAATCATGGAGATCATAGTCCAGAGAAGCATCTAGACCCTGCGTACCAAAAAGGGAGATAGTAGTACTGGAAATCTGTCAGACTTAAGAGACACACCTGTACGAGCACAGTCAGGGACAGTTCTCATGCTCAGACACCATGGCACAGCTCAGCTCAGCCTGCAGAGGGCCTGGGGCCTCCGCCATGGGTACACTGTGCAGGCCAGGAGCCAGGCTGACAGCCCAGCTGTTGCCCACATCTGTATCAAAGGGGACCATCACTCCCTATACCTCTGGGAACCCTCTGTGGAGCTACTCTAGGAGGTACTTATTTTTCTCTCTCATTACTTAACTTCATAGATGCCGACCTTGCTTCTGAGAAATCCTTTAAACCTAAAGTTCACTGGATTACAGGGTCAGCCTTCCTGATCAGCACATACTGTGTGCCTGGCACTGTGCTGGGCATTGGGGATTCGTTCTTTTGCATTTTAAGAAATTATTTTTGGGGGTACTCTTAAAATTTGTTTTGCCCAAATAATACACGAATACTTGCCTCTTAGAAATAAGTTATACAATACAGAAATATAAAGGCCAAAACATTAGTGTTTCCTTCTGGCTTCTTTCACTATTGTTAACCATTGATAACCTTTCTTGTGTGTATTTCTAGTCCTTCTATGCTTGTATATCCATATATAATTTCTTCAGTTGGGGTCCTGGTGGAAAATAGATGGTGCATTTAAATGAGGATAATTTGAGTTTAATAAAGGGACTATTTATAAAAGTGTGGGGAGGATGGAAGGAAACCACGAGAGATCATGTATATTACCCTGAGACCTGAGAGGGCACAGAGGGGGAGTGGAAACGTGGACATAGAGAAGATGTTGTAGAAAGGACCCTCTGATGGCACTGAGACCTTTGGTGGAAGGCTGCAGCTAGTCCTCAGGGATCAGGGGATGTAGCTGGGAATAAGCACACTGACCTCCCTCTTCTTCCTCTTTCCACTCTCCTGCTGAAGCTCCCCATTGGCTGAACCCACAGGAAGCTGAGGGCATGAGAACTTATTGATGCAGTCCATCTATGTCAGCCTCCTTGGCCAGAGAGCAGGGTGGAGGCTGGACTGGAGGGGCAAACAGGAGATATCCAGTACAAATAAATACTTACCATCTAGTTTTATGAGCTTTTGGTTTCTTTGCTAACTTGTTACAGAAATGGAATCACACTATGGCATTTTTCTGTGTCTTGCTTTTTTATTAACCTAAACAATTTGTCTTGAGATCTCTTCTATCAGGATATATGGATCTAATTATTTTAATGGCCATGCAGTATTTCATCATACAATATATCAGAATTTTTTAAAATTTGTATATGTAAGGAGAATATATACCACCTCTGTAAATTGTGAAGCCTAATAAAGAAACTACCATCTGTAAATTCACCTCTCAACCTAAGATCACTTAGTCCCATGGCCTCTACCTTGGGCTCCTTTCCCAAGCAGTCTCTTTGTGTCCCCTTACCCTGAAAATACTAGTCTGAATTTTTTGTGTTAATCCCTTGATGTTTTTAAAAATAGTTTTCCCATATAGGTATCTCTAAGCAATATAGTATATAGTTTTGCTCTTTAAAAAGCTTTATGAAACTATTTTAATTGTATATAGTCTTTTATAATTAGCTTTCTTTTTTTTTTTAACATAGCATCCATTTTGCTGCGTGCAGCTGTGCTTCATTTAGTTTCACATTTTATAATACTCCATTGTGTGAATATGCCACAGCTTACCTCCCCGTTAGACTGTTGATGGACTTTGGGGTTGATTCCAGTTTTTGCTGTTTCAAGCAGTGCTGCTTATGAACATTTTTTTTGTCCATGTCTTCTGGCACATACATGCAAGAGTACCTCTAGGGCATATACCTAGGAGTGGAATTTCTGGGTCATGGGGTTTACACATTTTTTACTTTGCTAGGTAATGCCAAATTGTTTTCAATGGGATTGTGCCAATTTACATTCCCACCAGAAGTACGTAAGAGTTCTTGTGTTCTGTGTCTTCCCCCAATGTTTGGTATTTTTAGATGTCTTAATTTTTACCACCAATATTCCTTTCAGGGATGCCAGGTGAAAGCTTAATGAAAGTCTCTCTAACCATAATAAATATTTTTAACCTGGCTACCTTAAAAATGAATTCTACTTTTCTCTGTAAAAATTGTTTTCCCTTTTCCACCCTGTTTGATTCATCTTGTTGTTCCTGATTGTGACATAATCTAAATATATTTAAAGATAGTTGATGCATTGAAAACACATATGCCAAATGGATCTTGAAATTCTTTCTAATTCTAAAATGAATGTGAGTCTGATAGGGCTCCACATGGAAACTGTCGTTCATCAGCTGAAGGTTAGAACTGGTCCCATATAGAGGAGTTCACTCACAAAGAGGAAAAGTAAACCAACCGTTCTCCATGGACCTTTTATGGCCCCTTTACATCAAACTTCTGACCACCATGACTTGCACAACAAACTGGATTGAATGCTCTTTGAAAGGAATTGTTGTCTCCTTCCATCTCTCTCTCCCTATCTTTCTTTCCTTCTTTTATGTATTCATTCACTGACAAGCCAAAAATCGAGTGGAGAAGACAAGGAATATTAGCATGTAGCTTGCAAATTGGATGATGAGGAATGGACAGATGGCTCTGGAATGCCGAGAAGAAAGCAACCTCAGCCCCTAGGCTGGGGAGGCTTTATCAGGTATTTGCTGAATAAATGAATGGATGGATGAATGAATGAATGAGTGAAACTAAAGATTTTTCAGTTCTTCACTCATTGTAGTTTAGGAAGAGCTACATGGAGTTGAATTCCCATCAGCTCCTCTTATTTCTAGAGTTAGTCTTCTTTGGTAATTTAATACTCAGAGCACCTTATAAGGTCTTTCGATTGATTTCTTCAGGAGATGTAAAACATTCTATCAATTTATTTTATTAAAAAAAATACCTTCTGCATTCTTCCAAGCACTCCATCTTCTTTCCCCTAATCTTGGGAACTGGCATTAGCTCCTTATAATGTGCCAGCATGCTTTCTCCCCCTTTCATACAAGTAGGAGCTTGTAATCACCCAGTGTTTCTCTGACCTAGAAAAGCCGAGAAATTCACATTAATGAAAACACAGGGACTTTCAAAATTGCTCTCAGCCCTCTCCCATAGAAGCATGTCTGGCGCTAGGTAATTAGCTGGGTGGAATGTGGGTAATGGATGGAGTGCGGAGCTGCTGTTGCAGATAAGGTTATGTAACTTTGAGATCCGGAAGCACTTTCAGTGGGGTAGGGGGGAACTGCTTTTAACAAGCTGCTGGGATTGGCTGAACTTGTGCTGGCCTTGCACGCTTACTATTATAGCCTTGATGTCTTTCTCATTTGTAAACTTTATTTGCATTCCAGAGCGCAGCTGAATTTGCCTGGGTCCCTAGTTTCTTTAATCTTTTGTCCTGGTTGGCTTGCATGTAAATCAGCTTCAGACTTTAGCTGCCCATATATTGCCCCAGTTCACACTCCGTAAAGAGTTCTTTCTTGAACTCTTCATGCCAGAGCATGGCGGTGTATCTGAACAGTGGACAATATGGTTGCTATTAGTAGTAATGAGTTGTTACTGAGCATTGGTATGTGGTCGAGTAGATGGAGCGATTGAGATGGCTCAGGGCTGAGGGTTTCCAGGCCAGCATGCTGTGGGACTCTCGAGAATTTGCCAAGTCACTCCAAGGCCCCTCTTTCACTCCTGCCAGAGGTGATGTTTTCCTCTTCCTACTAGGGACGTCACAGGCATAACTGAGAACCATGATTCTAAAATGACTGCAGTGGGAGTTTGTAATCTTCTGCACCCCTCACAGCGGTGGGGTAAGCACACTTCCACATCTTTGCATATCCATGGTGCATCCGTACGTCCTGTGCTCACACCTGTGGATCAAATGTAATCATTTTTGTTGTTTTTAAATACAGCAACAAAAGAAAACTGAACTGCTAAAGAGTGAGAGTAAGGCAGATAACACTGAAGGAGGAAGATGTTTAGCCATTCAAGCTACTATTGAAATACTGAATTTCTTTAAGTTGGTATATGTGCTAGAATGCTTTATTATCCTTATTCTTTCTCTTTTTCCTTTTCTCTAGCGAAGATAAGTTACATTGCAATATCTGAATAACTGAGAGGGGTATATACTGATTTATAATTTAGAGAAACAATGTGGCTATTCTTGTTAACAGAACCTGAAATAGCATTGTCCTTCCAAGGACTGCCTAATTTGATTTCACAAGTAAACCACAAAAAGCAATGAGTTGGTACATTTTTCTATATTCCATTCTCTTCTTTCATCCCTGTAAGGCAGGGGCTGAGTTGTTTTTTTGCAAACATTACTGTCTAGCCTAAACCTCTATGGTTGTTTTGTAACTAGAAATATGATCATCTTGCCAGGAGCCATGTTAAGGAAGGAATCCTACAAAGGTAGTATTCTTGGAGCCAAGTTCTCAGAGTGGCCATCTCTGCCCAGCTGCTTCCTTTGGTCCTGGTACGATTTGTAGAGTTGAGCTCTTTGATTGAAGCTGGGGTAGGGTGCAGGGATGAAGCAAATGAAAGGGACCCTTGGGATATAAGACAGGTAAACCAGGGATTATCCAACCCATAGTTCCTCTAACTGATGCAAAGGATCCATCACCAACAGCACAGATTTGCTGCTCAGTCCCATAACCTGAGTCGACTTCCTGGAGTGGTTCTTGAAATTCAGCATGCACAGGAATCATCTAGGTCTTAATAAAAATGTAGATTCCTGGGACCCGTGCTTAGATTCAGATCTAGTAGGTCTGGAGTGGGATCTAAGATTCTGTACTTGTAGAAGTGTCACAGATGATTCTGATGCTGGTGGCCTAAGGACCACACTCAGAGAAACACGCTTTGGGGCTTTGCCTCTGCTTCAAGAAGTGGTTTTCAATATGACTTTTGTAATGTCATCACTTGGAACCAGGAATTCCTGTGTTGTACTTTTATCTAAGCTGGTTGAACTTTATCTGAGAGGACTTTAGCTACATTACTTACTGGAGATCTGACCTTCTGGAAGGTTCCCATCAGACTCATGTAATGTCTAGTGGTTTGAATGATTGAAAGCTAGAGTCACTGCTAGCCTTCCAGACCTACCCAGATTTTCTTCCTTCAGAAAGCCCTTTAATTGTCCAGTGTAAAATAAGAGATATTCCTAGGCTGGAATTTTAGATAGGAGAGGTGAATGACGTGGCAGTAAATTATCAGGAACTTGAAACATTCCTCTATATCATGGTTGAACCTCTCTTCATAAATCTATTTAAATCACTGAAATAGTAAAAGTAATACAAACACTTTATAATTGACTACCATGGTCCAGGTCTCGCCCTACTCGGTGTACATAGATTCAGCTAATCCTCAGAATAACCAAGATTTAAGTGTTATTATTGTCTTCCTTTTATAGGTAAGAAGCCAAAGCATAGAAAAATTAAGTAACTTGCACAACTAGAAAATAGCAGTCTTGCCCTCTTGGTTTGTATAAGTTAAAGTGAAACCATTGAAGAAATGAGGAATCTGAAGAAAGCTGCTTTTTCAAAAGAGAAAGGAAATAAATACATGAAGGGCATTACAGGGGCACAACACAACCATTTGTGAGAAGTGTAACTTTTTTTTTTAAGTTTTTCAGAAATGTATCAAGGCACAATAGCTGTAACCTTTAATGCATATTGGGGTTAATTCCAGGACTTTCATTGTCACTCAGGACTTGACAATGTAATAATTATTTGTGTCACTAAACCTTTTAGGCTGGAAGGTTTTGTATATTAGTAACTGTTAAAGATCTTATTGCAGCAATTACTGTCATGATTATGGAAGTCCTCATTTAACCCACACTGATTATGCCCAGTTTTGTATCCTATGACCCTGTACTGGAAGAGCCCTGGTCTCCAGGCAGTTCTCGGTGTTCTCAGTGGTATCTGCCATGTTCTCAGGCCCAGGTTTGTTCTTGACCATCTGTTTCTGCTTCCTTGCTAGTAATCCACAGATAATAAACATTTAAATACATAGTCAGGGATAGTAAGGAACAGAGTGCTGTGCTCTACCATTTCTTTCTGAGGAGTGGTTTTGTTAAAAAAAGGACTGGTCCACAATTCCGTCTTCTAGAGGTGTGGAGTTTTTCATATGTCAACCAGCTGTAACCTTTTGAAGGTTTAATGAAATCAGCAAATATAATCCAACATATGAGAGTGGATATGAATCAAGTCTATTATTGTTGAACAAATGGCATTAATTTCCAGTGCACATGTGGACCTGAGTTTTAAAATATTTGTTTGAAAAATGTCAAGCTGCTCATTGTTTTAGAATATTTGAGCAGCTTGCCAGTATACTCTTTTTAAACAGTTGTACTTCTGAAAGGTTACAGTGTTCACATATTTACTCTTCAACTTTAAAAATTCTTCCAGTGGCATGGGTAGTGGGGAAATACCTCAAATTCCTGTTTTTAAAGGCTTGCATTACCTAGAGGGTGTAAAAAAGTCTCCTTCACTTTCAGTGATAGCCTTAGGCTAAGGGACTCACTTTCCACACCAGTGCTGGTTATTCTGTCCCTGGGTGGAGAAGTCCTCTTCAGTGCCCCCCAGAGGTGATAGAATTAGATTGCTTAAAGCAGCCGCGAAGCTAGTGTCTCCTCCCACTAGCCTCAGCCCCTGAGGAGGGAGAGCGCTCCAGGGAGAATTAACACTTGCTGAGTACTCTGAAGTCCCAGGGATTAGGTGATGAGCTCTTATCTCCTGGAGGTCACGGTTGCAGTTCAGGGGTCCGTGTGGGCAGAGAGTGCAGAAGTCTCCAAAGTGCACAGATCCGTGAGGATGTTGAGAAGAAATAGAAAACTTAGATTATCTCATTTTAAATTTCTGTTGTTCTGGATGTTTCATAATGCACATAGTCTGTTGGTGTTGCAAAGGTTTTTTTTTTTTTATATAATACACTTAATTATTTTGTACACACATACATAGATATGCTTCAGGACTATCTGTTCCGTTCCACTGATCATGGCTGATGTCTGTAAGAAAGATTGACAACTATATTTGAAAAATATAATCTATCTAATCAAGAAACGGATTTAATCAGAACACCCCATTTCATAAATGATTGGATTGAGCATGTTTTTTTTCCTCAAGATGAAAGAGTACCCAGCAGCATGGTTATTTTTTGCACTTATATCCAATTTAGCACCTCTTTTAAGATTTGGAATTGAAGCAACTTACAATATATCTCTGTAAGATAATTGTTGTAATGGTAACATATTCCATTTCTTACTAAAACATAAAACACAACCCTCACTGTTTACTTGTCCCCATTTTGTCCTGTTGCCCTGTGTGAATTCTTCCTTAACTGGTTTCTGCATGCTCCTAAACTGTCCTCTTCTTGAGGAGGATCTCCCCACTGGTAGTTTGCTTTCAGATTCTCCTAAATTTGCTCTCAGCTCATCACTTCGTGACACTGTGAATTGTGGTCAGGCCAGGTGATGTCCAGGTGGCTTGTGTTGGGCAGTGGCTCCTCCCTTCACTCACTACGGAGTCCTGGTGCCGGCCGTGCTGACCAGCCTGTTGCTACCAGTGCCCCACACTGCTCCCCTCAGGGCTTCTGGCCATGACGTTAGTTTTCCAATTGACTGTGACAAGATGTATCTCTGCTTATACCCCGTGGCTATCCAACTTCGGCCTCTTCCATTTGATCCTATCATCAGTGCTCATCTCTTCCCCAGTTTTTCATGGTACAAAGATCCTGTAAAAAAAAAAAAAAAGATCCTTACCTTCTGGTTCCCTGCCACAGGACTTCTATGGCAATTAGATATTTGCATTACTTTCGTTTCCAAAACAAAATTATTTGATGACTGTCTATGATTAGAAAAGTAATTCTAGAAAATCACATTTCAGTTTGCTACATTAAATCTTTCCTGGGACTTCTAGATATAACATGTTACATTTCACTACTTGAAAGGGAATTATTATCATCATTTCCAGATGGATTGATTTATGAGCATTTGATAATTTCTTTGGTTTCCTACGTCAGCATGTCATCGTAATTCCTAAATTCAAATTAAACCAGTATTTCCTAAATGTGGCTTCCTGATTTTCTATTCTGCCTTTTTTTTTTTTTAAGATTTTATTTGAGGTAGAGAGAGTGAGAGAGAGCACAAGCAGCAGCGTCACAGGTTGTTGTGAAGAAAGACTTAAGCATTCAAACTCATTCTGACCCCTGGGTCTTTGCAGCAGCTCTTCCCTTTGGCGGGAGTTCTCTTTCCCACATCTTCACCTGGCCAGCTCTTACCATTCAGGTTTCAACACAAACTTTACTTTCTTGGAGAGGCCTTTTCCTGGCCACTGAGCCCCTTACCACTCTCTGACACATCATTTGATTTTATTTTTTCACAGTATGTGTCACTGTCTGGAGTTATCTTTGTTTACTTGGTCATCAGCTGTCCTCCAGTTAGAATGTAAGTTCAGAAGAACAGAGGCTTTGTCTGTCAAGTTTCTTGCTCTATTCCAAGCACATACATAGTGTGGCATCTGTCACATAGTGGTTTGATAAATGCTTGCTGAAGGGATGGATAAAACATTTTGGAAACACTGTGTAAAATAAGGTTAAACAGGTTTCTCTAGAACAATATATGCTGGTAGAGCATTTACCAAATATATTGGTCTAAGGATGGATAGATAGATAGATAGATAGATAGATAGATAGATAGATAGATAGAT
>NC_058406.1:148981000-148989590 GCF_002201575.2 Neomonachus schauinslandi
GATAGATAGATAGATAGATAGATAGATAGATAGATAGATAGATAGATAGATAATTGAGGGAACATAGAATGGGTATGGCATAGTTATTTACTGCAAGTGTACAAGGACATATGGATGGCAGGTACATAATTTGCTTTTTAGCTGTATACTTTTAAGACTGCGTTATAGAGTAGGCTTAAAGAAGAATGAAGATGAATTCCAGACAGTACAGGAAACCCTTTCCTCCCGTATGAGTTCAGAACAAATCACCCCAAGATGTGCCACCAGGGCATAAAGGTTATTTTGAGCTGAAAACAATCAAAGCCCAAAAGATTCAGGGAGACACTCCCCCTAAATGCCTAAAAGAATTTAGAGGACCTGCTCCAGGAAAGGAGCTATCACTATAGATAACTATATTATATAGATAGATAACTATATTATAATATGACTGGGGGTCATAGACAGGGAGGAATTTAGCAGTCTGTTTGTTAAAATTCTTCTTTATGTCCCATTTTTTTCCAGCTGGCCCAGTACACATTTGTTTACCAAACATTTACTTTTTATCTTCCTGTGAATTGCTTTCCTTCCCTTTGATGTCCCAGATCCTTAGCCCCTTCTCCTTAGTTCAGTATGACATTTATACCTCATTTTGCCTGACTGTCTTTGGAACCTTTCATGTTTATGTGGATTCCCCAAACATATGTAATGTAATTAAATTTGACTTTTTCCTCTTAATCCATCTCATGAAATATAATTCTTAGACCAGCCAGAAGAACCTTGAATAGTAGAGTAAATTTTTCCTCCTCAACACTCCCTTCTCTGTGTGTCCCTAACTTCTTGCCATCCAGTGCAACATACCCCTTTTGAGTTGGCTTTGGAGCCAGAACAGGTCAAAGGTGAGCTACTCTCATGTCTGATTATCTATGTTAGTTTGACTTAGGAGCTGATTTTGGTATAATTATTTGTAACCATGGAAGCAGAGCTCATTTCTTTTGACATACATGGCATGAGCCATAACAACGCTATGCAGAAAGAATTCCTGAGGCTACTTTCCTAAGGAGAAGCCTGCGGGCAGGGCAGGCACTTATTGCTTCAGGGCTCCTGTCAGATACAGAAGGCAAAATGGAAGACAGTCCTATATTTCTGTTTCATTGCTTTTGTTTTGGTTTTTTAGATTGTTGAATATTTCACTGATAGTGCAATCGGGTATGTGTATATATAAAATAAAAATAAATAAACTGGTGCTAGGGTACAGTGCCATTAAGCTTTACAGATATGGGTAGTAAAGCAGGAGTAAATGAATCCGTGTGCTCATTTTCTGCTCAACATTATTGTTTACTCTTTAGGCAACAAGCTGGAGTTGATCATTCCAAATGCCATGTCTGCATGGACAAATCCACGGAACCCTCCATATATATAACCAGGGTTGTTGTGGATTTTAGTTTTTCATAGAGAATCACTAACTTGTATTTCACATTTTGGACCAAACATAGGATATTGTTTGTTATATAACAAACATTATCTGTTTGTTTTTATGTTTGCTTTTTCAAGAATGACAAATTCACCTTATACATTATATAGATTGACTGAAATCATAAGCCCATTTTTTACCTTTATTTTACCTAATTTTATCTGTTGAAAGTGGAGTAAGTTTTGTACCATGTTTAATAATTTGTTTAATCGTTTTGCTTTGCATTCATAAATAAGATTGGTCTATAACTTACTTTATTGTGGGGCACCTGGGTGGCTCAGTCGGTTGAGCGGCTGCCTTCGGCTCAGGTCATGATCCCTGGGTTCTGGGATCGAGTCCTGTGTTGGGCTCCTTGCTCGGCGGGGAGCCTGCTTCTCCCTCTTCCTCTGCCTGCCTCTCTGCCTACTTGTGCTCTCTATCTCTCTGTCAAATAAAATAAAATCTTAAAAAAATAATAAAATAAAATAAAATCTTAAATAAAGATTAAATAAATAAAATCTTAAGCAAATAAAATCTTAAAAAAAAATTCTAAAAAAAAAAAACTTACTTTATTGTACTACCCTTGTCTTATTTTGGTCTTAAGATAATACCTTAAGTTGGCTTAGTTTGAAGATTTTCTATTCCTTCATATTGGGTAAAATTGACCTGTAAAACCTCTTGAGTCTGGTGGATTAGTTGTGTGTGTGTGTGTGTGTGTGTGTGTGTGTGTGTGTGTGGAGAGAGAATACTTTCTGATTCTTGATTGAATTTCTTAATGTTTATTGAGATTTTCAGGTTTTCTTATTTCTTCTGGAGTTAGTTTTGTTAATTTTTTTCTAGAAAATTAGTCCTTTGATCACCCTAAGCATAATTTAAAAGTTTGTTATATAGTTTTCCTGTAAAATTAATTTGATCTAGAATGGAATTTTTATTCTAGTTTTTATTTTGTTGACATTTTTAGCACTATACTTCATATGTTTTGGAATTTGAGTTTGCTGACTCATTTTGAGTAGAGTGATTTAAAATTCAATTTGTATTATTGTTAGTATTGTGTTCTTTCCCTTTGGGCTCACTGTTCTCTCTCTGAAGGTTTTGTGATTGTTTTCACCTGGCCTGCAACACTGCCAATCCAGAACCAGGTTTTATTATGTTGTATCAGCCACTCTTGCCGATGGTGATAACGAGGATCACATATTCTGTTACAAAGCCAGCAGGTAGCTTGTTTCAGTCCCTGGTTCTGATTCATATCTTTGTCCATATCTCCTCCATAGGCTTAAACTTTTTATGTTTTGTTTTGTTTTCAGCTTCCTCTCACAATCCCAACTCCCTTGCTTGCTTTCACACAGTTAACCTGGCGTAGGTCCCCCTATCTCCAGCAAAGCGATTTTAGATTCTCTCTGCCTCTAGGAGCAGAATGCCCAGCAGTCAGTGCTGGCTCCTAGATCTGAAGCCCTGCAGATCCCTTGACTTTAGACCCACTCACTGCCTTGTGATTCTCATCCATCTCCTGTCTACAGAGATGTTTATCTGGTCTTTAGAGCCAAACTACAGACTTTTGGTTTTCACTTTTTTTTTAACTCATCTCTAATTGCCATGTGTTTGAACAGAGGAGACTCATGAAGGTGTGAATTTGCTGAACCCTATTGACCAGAAGTCTCATAATTAACTTTTAAGCTTTACTTTATTTCTGGTCCTAATTTTTTGTCCATAGCTCTGTATAGTTCTGACCTTTGAAGCATGCATTAAAAGTTAATCTTTTTTTAATGTACTCATTGTTTATATTCATCACTGAGAGAAAGGGAGTTATACAATATTTGAGAGTAAACTTCTTTAATGGGTTTATGTGATTAGAATTTTAAAGGTCAAAGTAATTAATTAGAAATTTGTTTTAATTGTGCTTTGATCACAAAAACTAGTATTGTTTTCTTTAAGAGACTGAACTAGCTTGATTCTGAATCATTTTATTACTAAACAGAAACAAATCAAAGTTGATTTGTTGATTCTCTACTGTATTTCAAGTCTTGTGAGGAATACGTGTGAAGGAAATAAAAAGGTCTCTGCCATTAGGAGAGAGTCTGGTATTTCTCAACTGAGGGGTAAGGATGGAAGACATGCTCCTTCTCTCTTCCCGGTAGAAGTGCATCAGTCAGCTATGGGAGGCTTTTTATTTTAAACTGCGTGTATCTCCTCTTCCCAGCCTACTACCACCAGGGGAGTGTATTCTTTGCCCCCACAACTGCTTGAAAATTACCAACAGAGAGAGCCACTTTTTCTAAGAATGATACCATAAAAATTGGGCTTTCTGATGACAATAAAACATAAATAAGTGCTAATATGGATTAGGAAACTAGATAGACTGAATATTCCCTGGGATTAGGCCCTTTCCTTGAAATTGTTGTCATATCAACACTATTGGCAGTTGTTAATGTCCATTTTTAGACGCATGGAAATGGAAGCCCAGAGAACAAAAGCAGCTTGCTGAAAGGTCCTCGCAAGGTAGACTTCAAACCCTGGCCTGTCTGCCTCAAAAGCCCAGGATTTTAACTACTCTTGCAAGAAGAAGGGCAAAGACAAGATTGAAACATGCCCTACCTTTTTGAAGTTTACTGCAGGAACATATGGAGCTCAAAATTCATCAACTGTTAAGAGTATAGAGTTGAAAGAGATGAAATAGTGCTCTTTTGCAGGCCATTTAGTTTTTTCTTTGATCTCCAAACAATGCTACATTTAAATTTATCTACAACAGCATAAAATTGATATCTGCCCTTTATCATCCACTCCCTATTCTTGGCGATTTTTGTAACTTCTCCACAGAGAAGTTTTATGCTAAAATGTGATGTCAGGATATGCTGCTTTTTTTTTTTCCTGGCTTAAGCTTCTCATTTTTATATGAAATATGCCAGACTTTGATGTGTTCTCCGAGAATCTATTCTGGACTCTCTCCCTATATTCTAGGCCATTCTAAGGAGAGAGCCTTTGTGTGATCAGTCTCGCCAGCTCTAGAAAAGCAATTGACAGTGGAATCTTTTATTAGATTAGCTATTGCCAGGACAAAACTCACCTCAGGTGCATGGGAAGCTCTAGTTCAAATACCTGAATTCATTTTCACCCAGCACTACTTGGTTGCCTGGTAATTGCAGAGTTACTTAGGGAGGGCTGTGTGTTTGTGATTGCTTGAGCTATAACTTTTTTTTCCCCTTTGCAACCTATTATTGAAATGAAAATGTAACTTAGCTATTTCATGGTGTACGAATGTTTTCAAATAGGATAAGTTCATGCTGTTTTAAATTAGACTCACCAAACATTTTTAGAGTGTTTGTAATATTTCTAAATAACATGTGCTTGTGATTGATGCTCCCTTTAATTCAAACTAGCAGCACATAGTACCCTAAAGCTGTGCCTGCTAAGGCAGTGTGGGTGAAATCTACTGTACTCTCCAACTCCCCCAGTGGGTCTTTTCTAGAGACAACTGTTTGCAGTGTTTGAGGTTATCTTACAGTAATTACGGTATAACCAATACTATAATGGCCACCATGTAAGGAGTCCATGCTTTGTGCCCAGTGACTATGACAGTGGTGAAGTTAGTATTGTCATCTCATTTCATTCTCACAACACAATTTAAAGTTGGGTTTGTGTTATTATTCCCACCTTACAAATAGAGAAACAAGGCTTAGAGGGGTTAAATAACTTGCCCATGCCAAGCTGATAGGGATAAATTGTTGAAAAAACTCTTTAGACTATATGTGTAGGCAAAAAGTAGCAGATTAATTTTCAGCATGGTCAAGTAAAAGGTAATGCATTAGAGAAAAGCAATCAAAAGTAATCTCTGCATTGTTTTTTGTGAAGCAGTCAGAGGGATGGGAAGGAAATAACCCTTAGCTCTGCGTGGGAAGCCCTGAGTTCTGTTTTCAGGCCCTGCTGCTTGGGCAGATCAGTTCTCTGTGTAAAGGCAGAGTGTTGGCCATGATCTCTTAAGGTCATTCTAGAGTAGGAACCTGAGAAGGAATCCAGGGTCATCGGAGGTTTCTTAACTTATGTAATTCTATGCAAACAAAGAAAATAAGCAAATTCTGGGAAATATCAGGAAGGCTGTTCACTCAATATGCTTAGGCCCACCTGAATTTTCTGCTTATCCCCAGGTGAACTTCCATCAACCCACCATCTCAGAGGGCAGTGTATACCTTCATATTTATCCCTGCTGGAATATCTTATTGGCTGTAAGCTGTTATTTCGGCTTCAGGATGATATTTTAGAGTCTGGATTATTTGGTCCAACATACTGATGATTCATCCTATATTTTTATCATCTTAAAATTCACAAGTATGTCTCCAAGGTATTGATGGAAATACTGTATGAGGTTGTACCAGGGCTGACTTAAATAAGTGCTAACACTAATAACAAATACAATTTCATGAGAACTGTACTTTGTATTTCTTTTAATCTTGCTCTAATTTTATAGTCTATTAAAATATACTGTTTGTGCTGATAAAATACAAGTTAAATTAATAAACATTTGTTTTTATCAGTATTTTTGTTTCTTTAGAAAACACACAATTGAGAGGAGTCTTCTTTCCTCCCTCCCTCCTCCCTTCCCCTCCTCCCTCCCTCTCTCCCTTCCTTCCTTCCTTTTCCCAACGTATATGATTAATTATTCAAAACACATGGCTGCAACCAACATGTAATTGATGAGAATATAATCTCATGACAAGCCAAAATATTTAGGAGAACATGGATAACCTTCTAAGTGTTGACATTAAAAAATCTAAGTCTGCAGTGTGACAATAATGTCACAATATCCATTGAGCATTCTTTTATCATGATGTTCTTTCATTTCAATTAATTGCATTTTGGAGAGAAGAACGCTATGCTATTCATTATCCTTTGTGGTCTCTGTTATGTTCTGAAAATTACCTTGTATTCTCATTATGGTTTTGTTTTGTTTTTTAATAGTCATTCCTCATGGGCTCTGAGTCCCCAGGGCCAATTTTTATCCCTTTCTGTCCAGCCGATCTGCCATTACCAAACATTATGACATTGAGGCTGCTTCTACTCCTTATCCTTGAAGTTCACTTTTAAGAGGGCAGAGGATAAGTTTTCTGTACTGTGCAAAGCATGACCATGTTTCAAGTTAATTTGGACTTAAAAGAAATCACTTTCAGATTGTTTTGATTCATGGTATACAAACATTATGAGGTTAATCAGCTCTTTAGGGACTTTTGAGTCTTGTGACACTACAATTATTACTTCTCTTCTTCATGTACATGTGTTATTTGACAGTGAATATTGAAGTTAAGTTTCAATTTATTATATTTTAAATGGAAAGGAAGAGTTTTTCAGTTTGGGAAAATATACACAACATACACTTTTCTCTGTCTCTCATAACATTTACATTGGGTACAATACTAGTTAAGAAAACTATTCTGTTGGGATGCCTGTGTGGCTCAGTCGTTAAGCGTCTGCCTTCGGCTCAGGTCATGATCCCAGGGTCCTGGGATCGAGCCCCACATGGGGCTTCCTGCTCAGTGGGGAGCCTGCTTCTCCCTCTTCCTCTGCTGCTCCCCCTGCTTTCTCTCAAATAAATAAAATCTTAAAAAAAAAAAACCTATTCTGTCTTTTCTTCTGGACATGAAAATTCCAATAAAAAATAAGACTGAATCAGGGTTAATGAGCAAAATAGTATTCTTTTGCACAAAGATACAAGAAAATAAAATGTTTGGTATTTGCCCCTGCCTAAAACAATGTATACTAATGGAAATTTGGCATGTTCCTAGAGTCTGAATGCAGAGATTAAAAGGGACCTGGCTGAGAGTATGTGAGCTCAAATATGATGAAAGGAGTAAAGACCAGAAGCACTGTGTTTGGACAGTAAGCTTGCTGCCTGTACAGACATGGAATCTTTCAAAGTAAGCTTGGTTTCTTGATACTCTGTCCTGAAGGTAAAAATTAGATCATTGAAAAGTCCTCTAGGGGCATCTATAACATTATTTGACTGTCTTTTATTTAAGCTATAATTTATGCATCAAAACTAAAGTTGTCTTCCAAGTGCTGGCATCATTAGAAACCATGCAGCTACCCCAAAGTTCACTGCCAAAGTCTTGGACTTGGGATGGTTGACTTCTGACTCCCCACTACCTGGTCCAGGACTTGGCAGGCAGGAGCTAACAGAATAACTTGGATGTTTGAGGTAGAAATAATTTAGGTAACTGTTATTTAAAATATACAGGCTATCATGGCAGGTTAGTCTTTCTCAAAGCCTCTTTCCCACTTCTCAGTTTACCTAGTCTTAGCCACACTCATGATGACATCAAGCGAGTGCAACTCAGGATATGGTGAAATTTCTCTTAATTTTGTCACGTGAGCCTCAGCAACCAGACATAAGCCTGGGTTCACATCTTGACCTGGGTTTACTTTCTCTTTCCTTTCTCTGCCTTTGCCAAAGCTTCTTTGCAGTCTTCTTGCCTTCTAATCTGTCTTCTACCTCATCTCCTCTTTTTTGTGCTAGTTATCATTTTGCTTCATTCTCTCCCTCCCACCTTCCTTCCATTCGTAATCATTCACAAAGTAACTAAAAATACCCTATCCTCAAACCAAAGTTCTTTCTACTAAGGAAGAACTACACAGAAGTAAATCTGTATACTAATCCATGCTAATTTGTCTTCCTCTTTATGGGAACTGGTGGTAGAGGAGGAATTATTGTACAGCCTCATTGTGCTTTTCAAAGTGACAGTACTCATTTGGTTAGGAACCCCTGGTCTGTTGTTCACTTTCTTTTCATGGCTCATCAAATAGGTCCAGAGCTGGAGGCCACAGAATATTGTGTAGACAGAAGCTTTCAGCTGATCTTGCAGATTGACTTCTGTAGACAATATTCAGAAAATCACAGAAAGTTAAAGAATTGAGAAAGTTTCCACAATCAATAGACAAACAAACATCAAAAACAGTACTCTAAGCTGCATAGGCTTCTGAGATTTTATAAAACATTAGGGGCCAAAAAGAATCCTTTTGTTTGTGTACCTAAATGACAAAAAAAAAAGAAAAATAAGTTAAAGTTTCTTCTTCCTTCTTTCCTTCCTTCCTTCCTTCCTCCCTCCCTCCTTTCTTTCTTTCTTTCTTTCTTTCTTTCTTTCTTTCTTTCTTTCTTTCTTTCTTTCTTTCTTTCTT